>NC_142934.1:76948115-76960615 GCF_046866305.1 Octopus bimaculoides | reverse complement strand
TAGCGCCTTCACTATAATTGTACATTGTACACCAAAGAAAAAGTATCAAGGAATTTTTTAGTAGTGCGTCCTGCACGGTGATGAGACATGTCTCATGCGGCCCACTTCTCGAAAATGGTTGCCGTGGCTGGTGTAGTCGCTCGATCTACTAGCAACAGCATTTACATTTTTTTAATGTATACGTACTCTATCGTCTTAAATAACACGAGGCTGTCGCTCCTGTAATGCCTTTTATCACAGATCAGTTGCAATGAATCATGTCTAGCCATACAACAAAAAGTAATAACAGCCACAACTATCACAATTAATACCACCACCATCACATCAAAAGATCTTCCGCAACGCATCGCTGTACAATGTCATTCCTATCACTGGCAGTTTTGATATGTCTTTTGAAGCGGTTGACACTTTATACTTGCAACATCATATCTTTTATCTTTTACTTGTTTCAACTATTAGACTGCAGCTATGCTGGGGTACAGTCTTGAAGAATTTTAGTCGAATGAATCGACCCCAGTACTTATATTTTAAGCTTGGTACTTATTTTATCGGTCTCTTTTGCTGAGCTGCTAAGTTACAAGGACGTAAACCAACCAATACCGGTTACCAAGTGGTGGAGGGAGACAAAAACACATAAACACACATACATATATATATATATATATATATATATATATATAAGACAAGCTTCTTTCAGTTAACATCCACGAAATCCACTCACAAGGATTCTGGTCGGCCCGAAATTATAGTAGAATATACTTTCCCAAGGTGCCGTGCAATAGGACTGAACCCGGAACCATGAGGACGAGAAGCAAACGTCTTACCACACAGCCACTCTAAGATTATATTAAAAAAATCTAAATGACTTGGCTAGAGGTGAAGAGGGACTACTGCATGGAGATTAAATTATGGTGAGCGCACACACCACCCTCCATCCCAACAGAAACCTATATACGGTCACTCAACCGACTAGAAATAATATCACCTAAATCAACTTTAAATCACATTCTATTTTTTTTTTGTACCGTTAATTCGACAAGCAACCCCTGGTATCCTCTTTCACAAGTATTCTATTTGCATGTCATAGAATTTTTCCTGGCGCCTTCCTTGGAGTGTTTTTTCTTTCTTTCTTTCTTTTTTGCTCTTACTAGATGCTATCTCATCCGCTAGACACAGACACACTCACGACATCTAACTCGCAGCCGGAGCAAATATCACACAGCGCTCAGTCCGACGCTCTGACAACTCTACTGATTTATTGCATTGAATTTATATTTAATTTTATCGATACTGGAAACGCAAAAGTCAAAGTCAACCTCGGTGGGATTTGAACGCGGGAGAACCTCTTACACAGAGATGAAAATAATTTCACATTATGTACCTGTGTGTGCATGTATACAGAAGGAAATGTAATTTTAAGTTTATGATATCATTTCGGTAATATTTATCTTTGACTTTCGGTCAATAACACATGCGGATCCGATAGAGAATTGGAGCCTTAAGCTAAATGGTAATTCTGTATTGAATGACTGTAAGTTGATGCGAGAAATTAACAAAGTACGTTCTGCGTCAACAGCAGGTTGGCCTTTGGTAATTTTACTTTCATTCATTTGATTGTAAGTCACAAATAAAATTCTATAACGTGTACCGTTTCAATGACCACTTCTGCAATCATTAGAATTCCAGTTTATAGTTTGATAAAATGAGAGCCGGGGTAGGAATACACTGCTGATGTTAACAGAATTAATGAATTCCGATGGCTACAGAGTTACTTAGTCGTCATTAGCAACAGAGTAAACACTTCTAAGAACCTTAGTTTCCCCTGAGAGTATTTTTACAAATTTACTGTTCAGTTTATCGACGTCGTGAAGTTGAAATAGTATTTGATGACAGCCATTGCATATTAAAATTATTCTCTAAATTATCGTATTATTGGCATGAAAATGGAAAGGAATTTCAGTGGTATCGGTGAAAAGACACAACAACGTTAGGAATTCTACCTTCACCAAGTTGCAACAAACAACCAGCATGGAGCACCAGAACCCATATACCTCTCTAATCTGTCATGATTTAATGTTTCTTTCTTAGTAATAAAAAAAAATGTTTTCCATTCTCCTTTACTTTAATTTTTTTGCACATTCCCTAATTCTCAGATATTCCATCTGCAATCCTTTCTTTCATAGTCATTAATTCTCAGTAATTAATATTTTGTTAATCATTTTCCCCTTCTTATAAATCCGTTGAGTGTGGAGGCGCAATGGCCCAGTGGTTAGGGCAGCGGACTCGCGGTCATAGGATCGCGGTTTCGATTCCCAGACCGGGTGTTGTGAGTGTTTATTGAGCGAAAACACCTAAAGCTCCACGAGGCTCCAAGAGGGGATAGTGACGAACGATGTTGTACTCTTCCGCCACAACTTTCTCTCGCTCTTCTTGTTTCTGTTGTGCCTGTAATTCAAAGGGTCAGCCTTATCACACTGTGTCACGCTGAATATCCCCGAGAACTACGTTAAGGGTACACGTGTCTGTGGTATGCTCAGCCACTTGCACGTTAATTTCACGAGCAGGCTGTTCCGTTGATCAGATCAACTGGAACCCTCGACGTCGTAAGCGACGGAGTGCCAACAAATCGGTTGAGTGTAATTTCTGCAAACAAAACAGAGACGATAAAACTCACAAGCCACATAGAGAACATTCTACTTCATCAGCTACCTCCGTTTTAACACCGGCGTTTCGAAGAGCTAGGCAGGACGCATCGTTAAAACAGCTCTTCCCATGGACCGCAAATTAAATTTGTATACACAAATTAAATCTTGCCATGGAGGAATGTCGTGGCGGACAAAAAACAGGACAGGAAAACAAACAGAAAAGGCTTTACGGCCAGACGAGAAAAATTGTTTGTGTATGAACGCTGTGAGGCACGAACTTGAGAGTAAGGACGAAATGGTTTGTGTGTTTGCTCGGCGACAGCCAAGGAAGAAAAGGATTATTGACCGGAAGCATGTGACCATGCCGGTGTAAGGGGAAGAGAGAGAGTGGCAGAGGGAGAAACAAAGGGAGGAAGTAGAAGAATAGGTGAGCAATATATACGACGGGCTTCTTTCAGTTTCTGTCTACCAAATCTACTCACAAGGCTTTGGTCATCCCGAGGCTATAGTAGAAGACACTTGCCCAAGGTGCCACGTAGTGGGACTGAACCCGGAACCATGTGGTTGGCAAGCATGTGGGTGGAATCAGAAAAGTTTTGTTCATTTACTTGCATTAGTATCTTAGTGTCCAGCGCTTTTCATAGTCTCGGACAGCAAAATAAGCTATAACATTTACAAAACTGCAAAAAATGAATACTGTCTCATTTTAATTTCTAGCTACAAATTGAAATCGTTCTTCAAATTTGAAATTTGTATAACCGTTCCAAATAAATATTTGACTCACGCATAAGATAGTACTGGAAACAGAAATCGCTAGTACTGGAAATCGAAGGCGGCGAGCTGGCAGAAACGTTAGCGCGCCACTTCATGTGACCTTCAGGCATCAGTCTGCCGACCAGCGTCGTCGAGGGTGTGTAGCCCTACTGCTACGTGGTGCGTCTTTGTTTTGCACTACTTCTCCTCTGTTCGTCGATTTTTGCGAACTTCTGTTTTCTGCTGCGGAAAACGGCCGCTGAAACAGTTGTCATGTTTCAAACAGCTTACAAGGACGCTGCCATGAGCAAAACGCTTTAGAAATGGTCACTTGTCGCTTGAAGACCAACTTCGTTCAAGACCTCCCGAACGAATGAAAACATCATGAAAATTCATTAACTGTTCTAGAAAGACCATCACCGAACAACTGACGAACTTGTTGATATGATTGATGTCTCCTGGAGCTCCTACTAACGAATTTTGAGCAAGGAATTGTGAATGAAAAGATTTGCAGCAAAATTTGTGCCTCACTTGCTCACAGAAGATTAAAAGGTCATCGATGGAGACGAAAGTTGGTGCTACGGAATTTGCAGATGTGGAAGAGGTGAAGAAAAAAAAACCACGGAGGTGTTGAAAGGCAACATTTCACAAGAGTTCCAGTGATGCTTCGAATAGTGGAAAAAGTGCCTGGACCGAAGCATTGCTTCAAATAGCGAATACTTTGAAGCAATAAAAGTGTAAACGTAAAACTAAGTGAATAAAATAATATTGCAAAATTTCGGTTTCTTTGGGGGACTTCCTCGTATGTATCTATGTATGTATGGTTCCACTCTAGCTAACAGCATTTATTATTTTTTGATGAATTGCAAATCACACCAATGTGAACAAAATATAAATAAACGATGTGAGTGTATTTACTAATGTAAATATTTATAATTATATATCATATATAAATCGGCAAGATAGCAGAGTCGTAAGCAAGCCGAGCAAAATGCTTAGCAGTATGTTGTCCGTCTTTACATTCTAAGTTCAAATTCCGCCGACGTCGACCTTACCTTTCATCCTTTCGGGGTTGATAAAATAAGTACGAGTTGAGGGAGTCGATGAAATTGACTTACCTCCTCCACTAAAGTTGCTAGCTTTGTGCCAAAATTTGAAACCAATTATATATCATATAATTCTAGGAATGTTTACAGACACACACAGAGGCATAGTGTGTGTTTAGGTATATATATATATATATATATATATATATATATATATACATATATATATACACATATATATATGCGTATGTATGTATATTTTTATATATAGTAAGCGAGTGTATGCGTTGTGTGCTTCGGTATCTTATGCAGTGTAATTGTGTGGGCGCGTGTCTATGTATGTGTGTACCTGCGTGCGTTTGTGTGTTGGGGCGTGTGTTTATGTAAGTCTTCATTTGTTTTTCTCTATATCTTCTATATAGATATGAGATTAAGCAGTCGTAAAATAAATGGCAGAAATTCACAACACAGACAGACGGCTGTTATAAAACACAAGCTTCAGAAATCGGTTTAACTGATATCAAATCGCAACAGATGACCGAACCATTATTCCGCCGCCACCATCGCCACCACAACTGCCACCATCACCAACATTTATCTTCATATACTATATTATTTTTTTTCTATTTCCTTTTCCTTATGTTATTTTTATTTCTACTTCCTGAGAATTTGCTATGGCTTTCATCTTAGATATTATCTCGTTTATTTTTGGATATTCGTGTTCATTATTATTTTTTGTCATTTCATCTCTTTTCCTTATTTTTGTTATTGGGTAGGAGTATTTTTTGTTAGTAAGAGGAAAGGATACTCTGAATGGTGGGACAATAACGAAATTCAGACTCTTTCCGTCCTCCATTTCCGGTCCCAATTTTTTAAAATAATTTTCGGGAGGTTTTTCTCGGCTTTGTTTATTTATTCGTCAGTAGTCGTAAGTTTTTTTATGGGTTATGTTGACGTCAGCTCATCAGAAGACAACGGGTGTGGAGCAGATAGGAAAAAAATGAAATGAGAGGACATTTGGATATTTTATATAACTGCATGTATGTACATATGGGTGACTTTCTTTCATACTGTAAGATGAATCGACATAATCGTTAATGTGCCGAACAATATGCCTTGCAGTATCTGTTCCGGTTTTTTCTTTACGTTCTGAGTGCAAATACTACCGAGGTCAATTTTGTATTTCATCTTTTCGGGACTGATAAAAGGAGTTCCCAGTGATGTACTGGGTTGAAGGGATCGAATAATTCCGCCACAAAACCTTTTTAGTTCTTGTGCCTATTCTGGAAACAAAGACCTGGATTGACAGTATCGTTAGAGTGTCCGTCAAAATATCTTTCAATATTTTCTTCTAACCCTGATTTCAAATCCTCCCGAGACCAACTTTGATTTTTCATCCCACCGACGTCGACACGAAAAAGTGTAAGGATCTGTTTTTAGACAATTTTTATTCAACTCTTTTATTGTCTATGAACATGCACAGCAGAGCGACGAAATACTAACTCTACAACAAACATTCACAGTGAAAATATTTCTACAGATTTTAAACTGCAAAAGAACTGAAGAAAAGTAGCAAAATGCGGGTAATTTTGAAGACAAAAGTGTAGTCATGGCTGTATGGTTAAGAAGCTCACTTTGCAACTACATGGTTTCGGGTTCAATCCCACTGCAGGACACATTGAGCAGTGTCTTCTGCCTGGCTGACCGATGCTTTGTGAGTGAATTTGGTTGACGGAAATTGTGGCGGCGAGCTGGCATAAACGTTAGCACGCCGGGCGAAATGCTAAACGGCATTTCGTCTGCCGCTACGTTCTGAGTTCAAATTCCGCCGCGGTCGACTTTGCCTTTCATCCTTTCGGGGTCGATTAAATAAGTACCAGTTACGCACTGGGTTGATATAATCGACTTAATCCGTTTGTCTGTCTTTGTTTGTCCCCTCTGTGTGTAGCCCCTTGTGGGCAGTAAAGAAATAAGGAAACTTTGTAGAAATCCGTCGTACATACGTGTGTGTGTGTGCGTGCGTGTGAGAGAGAGAGAGAATCTTATTTTTGTCCCTACCCTACCGCTTGACATCTGACGGTGGTTTGTTTACAGCCACGTACCTTAGTGGTTCGGTAAAAGAGATCCATAGAATAGCTACCAGACTTAAAACAAGTGCTGGGGTCGATTTGTTCGACTAAACCATTAAAGGCTGTAGCCCAGCATGGCCACTGTCCAGTAACTGAAACAAGTTAAAAGACAAGGAAGACATTTCTGTGGGAAATAATACTATTGAGAGTAGTCTTAGTGATATATTTGGCAAAATAACAACATTAACAACACTCAAATATACAAACAAAACTTTGGCATGGAAAAGTTTCAAAGCGTGGCAGACGACCAATTTGCTTTTATTGTTTTTATATTATCATATGTTTTGTATGTTTTATTACCATATATTCACTATATTTCTTTGGTTCATAACAAATCTTTAATATTTCCATCGAATAACGTCCTAACCACATTAGATCAGCATGCTGAAGCTAACGGAACTGCTTATTGAGATCTCCTTTTTTTCTTCATTATTAATGGTTTTTGAGGGTCGCCGTACAACATGAATTGGAAAAGAAGGGGTTTAGCGGGATTAGTTTGTAGATGTGTGTACTGAATAAATGCAAAAGATGGTTCGAATAACTTACCATTTGATAACTGTTGATATAAATAATAACTGGAAACCGTCTCCATTAAATGGTTCCATCGATATTTTACCCAAGAGATAATGGGAGTTATTTTTAATTGTGCTGGATAAAAATAGGCGCATGTCGTGAGTATCAAAAGTGATTGACCTTTTGAAATCTGTTGTTTGTTGAAGTATTGTTGGGAAAATTTAGAAAATCTATCAGTATGAGTCACGACAGTCGATAGCGACAGTAATAAGAGGTATCATAATTATCGATTTTCCCAACTTTCATCTACCAAACAAACCCCATCCCAATTAATAAAAAGTTAGTCGCTTTTACTGAGCATGACTTGCTCCTATTTTCGTTTTCCTGATTAGAAGTAATCTCTTAAGACGCTTAAGATAAAAATCAATGAAACCACTTACCAATTAGCATTTTCCCTAAAGAATTCAAATAGTCAAGAACCATATGCACACACACACAACACATACACTAATATATGTATGTATGTATGTAGCATGTGTACATTTTATACATGTACACATATAAGTATACACACACATAAATATAAATGTGTATGTCCATTTCTTGTTGCGGTGTGGCGGTTTATTGCTTCAATAACCCTGAGATTTATGCCAGCAGACCGCAAGTTTCTGGGTAACGCCTCCCATGCTGGACAGGTCAAACAATAAATGACAGACTGATGTAGACCACTTCTTCTTAAAGGTAAAAGTGAGTTTACATAGGGTCAACGCCCTTACCGGAAAAAAAAGCCAAATTACAGAAGCATCTATGACAATCTGAAACGAACATGACCTGGGAGAAGAAACAGAGAGAAAAAACAGCCCAGAGCCGTGAACGGTGGAGAAAAGTTGTCTATGCCCTATACTCCTTAGAGAACGAAGAACTTAAGTATATGCATATAGATACATATATATACAAACAACAAATACATAAATTTCACAACACTTTCAATATGATAGCCCTTGATTTTCCACCTTCAGCTAGAAAAATATCTCACTATGGAGTTCTCCCTTCGCACACCCATCTCACATGACAACCTAAGCAAAATATACCAATCGTTCGATGTTCTTTGTGTAATCGATGACCTCAAGTTTCCCATACGTTTATGAGTTTATATGTGAGATTATAACGCGTCAGACAAAATGCGTAGCAGCATTTCTTTTGAATCTTTACGTTCTGCGTTCAAATTCCACTGAACTCAATGTTGTCTTTCACCCTTTCGGGGATTACATCGACACTAGTCAAATACCGAAGTCGATGTAATCGAGTTGTCCCCGTCCAACTCAAAATTGCTGGTCTTGTGCCAAAATTAGTTTTTTTTTTACTATTATAACTATTCGTGTAATATTATTTATTATTATTACTATTATTATTATTAAACGGCGAGCTAGCAGAACCGTTACCAGGTTGGACGAAATGCTTAGCGGTATTTGGCCCGTCGCTAAGTTCTAAGTTCAAATTCCGCCGAGGTCAACTTTGCCTTTCATCCTTTCGTGGTCGATAAATTAAGTACCAGTGAATCACTGGGTCGATATAACAGACTAGTCTCCTCCCAACAAATTTCAGGCCTTGTGCCTATAGTGGAGAGGATTATTACTAGCACACCAGGCTAAATGCTTAGTGGTATTTCGCCCGTCACAACGTTCTGAGTTCAAAGCCCGCCGAGGTCGACATTGCTTTTTCGTCCTTTCAGGGTCGATAAATTAAATACCAGTTGAACACTGGAGTCGTCGTAATCGACACATTTCCTCCCCCAAAATAGCTGCCCTTGTGGCAAAGTTTGAAACCATTATTACTATTCGTATAATATTATTTATTATTATTACTATTCGCGTATGATTTACGGGAGTCGTAGAGTAGTAAATGGTAATGTGAATCCTGCAATGTAACTCCGATTTCAGGTTCATTTTATTTCTCGTGTATGTGATTTCTGACAGTAGTCAGAAGCCACCAGAAATCTTCGAAACAACCAAGTTGGCTTGCCTACAATACAATACGTGAATGAAGTAAGCGACTTTGCAGAAATGCTGAAATTTATTGTTTTAGCACAAATTCCGGTGGATTTTATTGCGCATTTTGTAATCTTGCTCGGTTCCCGATTCTCTGACTTTATACCATTTTCTTCCCTCCATGCAGTTAAAAACAAATTAAGAACTCTCTGACATTTTCATTGTTTTGAGTTTTTCAGCTACAATTGGGGCAATGGAGGAAGGAGGGATAATCCATTAATTTCAAAGAAATAAGGAAAACAGGATTATGCATGTTACCTCTGCTTGAGGTTGTTGCCATACTCGTCGTCGTTAAGTCACGTGGAAGTCTTAATCGAGTAGATTTATGATCAAAGGAATTCCAATTGTAACCATCTAGTCTTACTTTCATTGATGATACACCTAGAACAAAGGAGGTGAGCTGGCAGAAACGTTAGCATGCCGGGCGAAATGCTTAGCAGTATTTCGTCTGTCTTTACATTCTGAGTTCAAATTCCGCCGAGGTTGCGTACTGGGGTCGATCTAATCGACTGGTTCCCTACCCAAAAAATTTCGGGCCTTGTGCCTAAAGTAGAAAAGGATATACCTAGAACAACATTATATAAGTTGTTCCTAGCGTGGCCATCCCCTCTTATTTTCATAGTATATCTAGGATTATACTATCCAAGGTGTTCTACCTTGATTAACTGCATTGTTTGAGAGAGATTTGGTTGATACTTCTAACGAATCGAATGATCATTTATAAGCCTCCTTCTCTGACTCAACTTGGCTAATTTTATCTGTTGTGCCACACTGCTCAATCATGACTAACAGTTTTGTTTTGTTTTGTTTTTTGTGATGTAATACGCACAGTTCGCTTGTTCCTATTACTGAACGATATTAAGTTCAAATCTTGATTTCCTGACTTTCCAGCTGATCACAGTTTTTATTGTGGAAGCAATTATTAATTTTTTGGCTACAACCTCAAATCATATTTATTCTATGAATCTTTCCGTTTCCTTCATCATGTCACGTAGTACTTTTTGTGCAAGTGTTCCTAAACACAAATGTTTTCAGCTCCGTACTTGCATTACTTGGAGGAAAGATTAATTAATGACTTCGTCATAGTAGCATTTGAAAGCTTGCTGGGTTACCTGACTGAATCTGTCACATGCTAACCCGATGCTACAAACTAGACAAACTAAGTTATGGCCTGGTGCGCTAAAACCTTGGGGATCCACGCACATTCTGAATAACTTAAAGAAAAATTTCTTAATCCATCTAAAAACGTGCTCGACGACGAGTGTTCCAGCTAATAATATCAACGGAACAGCCTGCCAGTGAAAATAACGTGCAAGTGGCTGAGCACTCCACAGACACGCGTACTCTTAACGTAGTTCTCAAAGAGATTCAGCGTGACATAGAATGTGATAAGGCTGGTCTTTTGAAATACAGGTACTATTCAGTTTTGCCAGCTAAGTGGACTGGAGCAACGTGAAATAAAATGTGCTGCTCAAGGACACAATGCGCCGCCGAGAATCGAACTCATGACCTTACGATCGTAAGGTACATACCCTAACCACTAAGCCACGTGATGACTGGGGAAGATCCCTCTCGGAACAGAGGCTGACAGAGGACAGGGCTGGAGAGGTTTTATGGCGGTCAAATGATTTGTTGTGAAACTTGGAATTTTGCCAGATTACAAATTTACATGGTGATATGTATGTCCTGGGTATGACAATAAACTACGTCCAGTAGCAAGGCTCCAATTCGGGAGTTCAGAAGTTGTGGGAAATGTGAAGTTACCCCTTAGTTGTCACCAATCGTAGGTCTGCTCTGGCCCGGAGTATTAGTTCCTGTTAGGGCCCCATTTATGCGGTTAAATAATTACCTTACTAGAGTGGCGCCAGTAAGGTACTACCAGCCATTGAAAAGAACCATGGTGAGTGTACTTAACAGCACTAGGGTTAGAGCCCCTAACTATACTGTCAAGGAACAGCTTGGTCGTTATGACTCTGCTGGTTTAGAGCCACGGGGAGGGCCAGTGGATGATGCACCAGCTGTCTCTGAGACAAATATAATGAGTGATAATGTGGCACAAGGACCACTGGAGAGAACTCGTCTACGGAGAACCCGCCCTAGAAAATGAAATGTATGATAATAAAATTAATAGCTGGAGAAATATGTGGAAAAATTATTAAAAGGAAAACACAATATAGGACTTGGAGCAGACGGACGCATATTGTAGGATTTGGAGAAAGAAGCACACATTGTAGGGCTACTCAAGAACCATAAGTATCCTGATATCGGCCCTGAACACATGCATCGTTTTCGCCTCGACAGAGTTAAAATTTCGGGTGGTAGTTGAACGTTTCTCCATTGTGTGTGTGTGTGTGTGTGTGTGTGTGTGTGTGTGTGTGCTTCTTTTTAATGAGCTGTACAACCAACCAAGTTCTCAGTTTCCTGCTTTTTTGTCTCCTTTGCAAAACTATAAGTTCTATAGCTTAATCGGTTTTATGTTTCTCAGCTGTCTATAATACTATAATTTTTATGAATTTCTCTCTGTCTAAACTTTCATTTTATTAACTTATTCTCAAGGTTGTTCATATAGAAATTTTGCCAACTGATACTTCAGACATGAGTAACAACTTGAGTTCGCTTTTTGGTCATTTCTTATTCATTCCCTTAAAATACCTATCTTTATCAAGCTTTTTCTTTTTGCCATATAAAGACGTATCATAATGGGCAGCTGAAAAACACTCAAATTTTTCCATAATGTTTCTCCAAATTTTCTTCACTACTATATCGATAATGCTGTAAAGTATACAATTTTGAGTTCTACACTTATTATAAACTTCTATCTTTCATGCTACCTCCTTCCGTTACTCGTTCTAGGTTTAGGATCTTAACAAATATAAGTCGTCGGTTACGACGACTGGGGCTCTAGTTGAGCTGATCAACATAACAGCTCGTCCACAGTTATTGGCTAGCTGATATCATCATATAATGGAAATCCTTCTACTACTGGATATACATAAGGAATTCCATAGTATCTGTTGAGTTTATATAAATATAAATGATAAAGAATTGAATTAACGACATTCTTTATTTTAAAATCACTACAATTGTTTTAACACATTCTAACACCTTTAGTACGTAAGTGAGATGTTGTACAATCATTATCATACGTCCAAAATGTAAAATGCGCCTCTTCAGGTGATTGTTTAAATAAGCTCTTCGTTAGATTCTCTCGCCATTTCATTCAGTATGATGAGGCGTACCTAAAGTGAAGTGACACATTACTGAGTCCTGTGATTCTTTCTTGCTACATTCTAACTATATGTTCTCAATTCCAAGAAGCATGCGCTCGATCTATAGAAAATCCCTTGTCTCCGATCTACGTACCCC
>NC_142934.1:76931612-76947615 GCF_046866305.1 Octopus bimaculoides | reverse complement strand
TATATAGATGCATATATATATATAAATAGATACACACATATACACACATACATGTATACATGCATACATATACATGTGTGTGTGTGTGTGTGTGTGTGTGTGTGTGTGTGTGTGTGTTTGTGTGTGTGTGTGTGTGTGTGTGTGTGTGTGTGTGTGTGTGTGTGTGTGTGTGTGTGTGTGTGTGTGTGTGTGTGTGTGTGTGT
The DNA here is from genome assembly GCF_046866305.1 of Octopus bimaculoides. Classification (NCBI taxonomy): domain Eukaryota; kingdom Metazoa; phylum Mollusca; class Cephalopoda; order Octopoda; family Octopodidae; genus Octopus; species Octopus bimaculoides. The sequence continues at coordinate 76,947,412 of NC_142934.1, read as the reverse complement.
GAGAGCCTTGGGCATTTTCAGACTTGGCGGTTCTAACGCTCTCTAGGACTAGAAGAGACACTGAAAATGGGACAGAAAGAAAGAAGAATTGACCCCCAATACAGACCTGGTACTTTATCTATTGGTCACCAACAACCGCGCTATGGAAAAGTTTGCTTTTATCTCACTAAAGAATCAATACTACATATACCGACTAATTAAATTAAGAGAGTAATTTTCGCGTGATAGTCAACAGAATATACAAAGAGCAGATCTGTCCAGTCTTTCACAAGAAGAATTATACTAACATTACTTCAGCACCACCATGAACACAATTACAAATCAGACCAACGACTTGTGTAAAAGAATCTCCTGGTGCATAAACCTCAGTTTGAAACACAGAGAAGCTTTCAGGCATATAACCTCTTAATACCACCCTCCTACTATTAAACATCCAATGGTCTAGCAAGACTATAACTTCGCTGGATCATCACTAATAAGAAATCACTCTGGAAAATGAAATGGCTCCAACGTTGTTGCTTAAGCGTCTCTTTGCGCACACATACACTAGCACATCTGGAGAGTGGCTGAAGTCTTACACAACCCTTTCACAATGTCTCACAAGAGACTCGAGTGGAAAGCTATTACGGCAATAACCAGGATACCTGCTCCATGCACACCCATGCATCACCAGAAGCTATGAAATGTCAACCAACGCCTGGAAGAAGGATATGAATATATGCCTGGCATCTCAGCAAGAACAATCAGACTTCCTTATGAAGTTATGCTCTGCCAAAATCATCTGCAGTTACAAAGACACGGAAAACGGAAATCCATCAGTCTCCCAATGTAATCTGGACTCAGTAGGATCCTGCACATCTTTACTCTAGACGACCAAGAATTCTAAGCACCTCACTCGAGGGTATCACACTGTACTGGAGGTACCTCTCTCGTGGATATCACGATGTACCGAAGGCACGCGAATGACGCCTTTGATCTGACCTTCTCCAGAAAAGAACCAATGAAATTACATGACATCATCCACACCGTCTACAACAGCATCAAATTCCACATCAAACATTCTGCAAGATATGTGTGTATGTGTGTGTGTGTGCGCGCGCTCATGTGTGTGCGTGTGTGCCTGCTCGGTGGGTGTTTTAATATAAACATATATACTATATATGTTTATAAAGTCATATAATTGTATATGAATGTATGTGTGCGTGAGTGTGTGTATGTCTGTGTGTGAGTGTGAATACGTTTGCATACATAATATGAATACAGGAAAGTAAACAAAACATGAGAGATTGTTTATATAATGTCTAATTACACCATCTTACGTACGTTTCATTAGCATAAGGTGATTATTATTGGTTACAGAATACAAAATTACAAATTACAATTAGTACTAACCATCTGTGCATAAATGAATACACAGACACACACACACACACGCACGTGTGCAATATATATACATATAATATGTATGAATATATCTACACATATACATATATATATATATATATGTATACATATTTATACTTACGTGTGTATAGGTTTATACATACATACACATATACATACATACATATATATATATATATGTATATATATATATATATATTGGTTTTGGTTTTGGTTTTCAAGCTTCTTTATGTGAGTTCATGTATTGAAGCATATTCTGTTGTGTCTGGAGAGAGTCATTCTCTTTTAGTGTCTTATAATTTAAAACGAATATGAAAGTAAACAGATAGACATACAGACGGATAGGTACATAGGTTATATGAACAGACAAGCACACATACACACAGATATGCAAATGAAGACTGAAATACATAACCATATACACACACACTTCACTTTACACAAGGACACATATGAAGACACACGTCATACATATAGATAAGCATATCCATACATACAGACACAGAACATAGTCACAGAAACCCATACACACACACACACACACACACACACACACACACACGCACACACACACTCAGGCATGCACACACAAGGAGACTGAGGCACACACACACACACACACACACACACATAAAAACACACAAACATGAACACACGAGCACATGAATTTGCAGAATACATACAGTCAAACGTACACATACATATATACATACGCACGCCCAAACATACATACATGCTTACACACGCATGCATGCATACATACATACATACATACATACATACATACATACATACATACATACATACATGTGTATGCGCACACGCAGTGACCCACACACATGCGCACAAACAAATAAAAAGAACGCAGCTTGAATGTCGGACAGAGTCAACAACTATTGAAAATGTTGCAAGACGCAACGAAATATATGGAAAAATAAATAAGTAAATGAGTGGAAATTTTACCGGTGAGTGTGTTAAACTATAAGGCACTAAAAGAGAATGACTCTCCTCAGACACAACCGTACATATACATATATACACATATATAGACATATATATAAACACATTTATATATGCAAATATATATTTATATATACATAAATATACATACATATATGTAAACACATATTTATATATGCAAATATATATTTATATATACATAAATATACATACATATATGTATACATATTTGCATGTATGTGTGTGCCATTGTGTCTATGGTTGTTCCCCACAACCGCTTGGCAACTGATGCGGTTGTCTTTACGCCACCGCAATTTAGCGGTTTCGCAAAGTAACCCATAGAATAAGTACCGGGTTCAACAAATAATCAATAATGGGGTCGATTCGTTCGACTTCCAAAATTCTTCAAGGTGGGGCCACAGTCTAATGATTGAAACAAATAAACGATAAAGATATGTGTATATACATACGTACACCCAACCATCCATCCATCAATAAATACACACCCATATATCCATACATATGCGTGTTTGTGTCTGTGTGTATATATAGATTTATATATATATATATATATATATATATATATAATTATTACAAATTAAAAGGGTAAAGGATTATCAATTTATTAATTTATTAATAAATCAACAATTAATAATTTTTACCAAGCCCTTCGGTACGTAAGCACCATTATCGGTGGAGAACTTACTTAAAAGTTCATATATATTTATAAACATAATTAAGGGATCAGCAAATATTTGCTTCACCACATACCGAAGTTCAGAAATAGCAGCTAAAAAAGCTGAGACTCCAACAGATAGCATTACTTGTAACTCACAAAGGCAAAAACAAGAAGAAAAAACAATGAAAACTAACCATTCCGAGAAGATTCGGAATGGTTAGTTTTCATTGTTTTTTCTTCTTGTTTTTGCCTTTGTGAGTTACAAGTAATGCTATCTGTTGGAGTCTCAGCTTTTTTAGCTGCTATTTCTGAACTTCGGTATGTGGTGAAGCAAATATTTGCTGATCCCTTAATTATGTTTATAAATATATATATATATATATATATATATATATATATATATATATATATATATATATATAAGGTTAAGGAGGGTATTGGATTTAACCAAACCCAGGAGGATACAGGTAATACCGAGTAAGTGCTGTATACCGACTAGTTTGCCCCAGTCGTTGTATGAACAGGATTGGGTATTATAAGTCGTGTATTAGCATGTTATATATATATATATATAAACGGCGGTGCATCAGCATGGCCGCAGCTCTAAGCTGAAACTATAAACAATATATATATATATATATATATATATATATATATATATATATATATATAATAGCGTTTTCCATTAACGGATGTCTTTGCATATATAAGTAAGCACGAAATCCTTACATTCCCTCGATTTCCTGTAACTCAGACCGCCTCATGGTCCCAGTAGACAAAATGGAGAGGGCGTTGCCCCGAGAATGCAACAGCCACTCTGACTCACAAGTCTTGCACTTACGGATTGCCATCTCCACCCCGATAGCGGTGAGATGGCTGGGAGTCGACAACGCCGTAGGTCTCCTCTGCCACAGGCTCTACCGTTAGCCTGTTAGAGAGCTACCGATGAACTTCGTCATCCTCCTCTGTTCGTTTCCAACTCTCCTTGCCCTTGTCTCTGCATAAAAATGCTACCCTAACTCCAACTGATTAGAAACTTTATCGTCCTTCAGTATTCAGAGATATTCTTTTCCACTATAGGCACAAGGCCCGACATTTTGTGGGAGGTGACCAGTCATTTAGATTGACCGCAGTACGTATCGGTGGTATTTGAATTCAGAACGTAAAGATTTACGAAATACCGCTAAGCATATCGCCCGGCGTGCTAACGATTCTGCCAGCACTGTCCGTCAAATGGAATAGATCCGAATTTTTTAGCCAAAGAAGTAAATTTTCTCTTTAATGACAGGGGTGACAACTTCCTCACGGCAATTGAGTGGCATTAGATTGGCATGCCAATTTTGCATGGAATTTAATCCTCATCAGTAATGCTTGCCCCACGGCGGGTTGTGGAGCTGAATTCTACCCTGTCAGTAATTATATATATATATATATATATATATATATATATATATATATATATATATGAGTGAATGGACAAACGAAAAAAAGTGGCACTTAGCACGTTTTGTAGGGCTAAACAAATTACTTTATAATAGTTTGACTCGGTTCCGTGCAAACTTACGTGGCTTGTAAAACGAACGACGATCCTAGTATCATTTACCCTTATAAAACCCAATTTATAAACCTCTAATTGCAAATTACACAGTCCTCTGCACATCATCTTCCAGCTTTTCCAAGGCTCTTCATTTTTATTATTCTTAAAATCTTCCACTTGAGATTCACTGGCGATACCTTTGCAATTATTTCAACAGAAACCCTAAAATTATAATATCACTTCAAGTGACCTACAGCCAACCACCCTACTTTCTCAACCCTCCAAACTCCATAAAGGACACCATTCTTATTATATTTCTTAATCCTAAATTTCCACTCCCTTCCAAATAATTTTCACTCACAGCTAACCAACCGCTAAATTTCGACAAGTTTCAACATCCGAGATGCATTTGAAACGAGGCACAATTCAGTTTAGGCAAATCAAAGATTTGTGAACTATATATATATATATATATATATATATATATACCAAGAGATAGAGAAACACAAACACGTATATAGGGATATGACATATGTATATGTCTTTGTTTGTGTACGTAGGTATGTATGTATATATATATAAATACACACACACACACACACACACACACGAGCATGTATATATACATACACGACCACATATATTTATATATATGTACACACTCACAAACATGAATGTATATATGTGTGTGTTGTATAAAACCTCATTGTTAGTGAGTGAGAGGAAAGTGTTAGGGATAGGAAAAGAGGGGAAGGAAGCAGTGTAACAGAAACGACATTACAAATAATAATAATAAGGAAAATTCTAAAACTAACCAGTGCACATGTGGTGTTTCCTGTTTGTAGACGCCTCCCTTCCTTTGGAAATGGTTTATTGGCGAACAAATCAAAATTATAACTATTCCAACATAAACATACATTTCCACAAAGCATTTACGCACACATATATAATGCATATACACTCACACATCTGAATGTATATTTGTATCAATATACAAAAATAAATATGTGCGTTTGTGTGCAAGCATGCGTGCGTGTGTACATGCGAATATATGCGACAATGCATGTATATGCATGCACACATACATATACATAAATACATAAATACTTACATACATACATAAATACTTACATACATACATATATACATACATACTTACACACACATATATATATATATATATATATATATATATATATATATATATATATATATATATACATACATACACACATTCGCCTTTAATTTAATCAGGATATACTAGAGTTTGTATGAGAGAATGCGGTTTTGGCTCGCGAAAATGTATATAATACACTCATTCCCAGATAGACAAACCGACAGATAGATAGACACACGTATACATGCATAAGCACATGCATAACACACACATAAATATACGGATAATACACACGTATAACACACATACATTATGATAGTATACTTGTCCCAGTCATGAAACTGCAGTTGTCCTCCGTTGAGTCCACAACTTTTGATAGACTAGCAGTGCGCCGTCGGTATATCACAGATATGATATCCAGGCAGAGCACTCCTCTCTCTGGGTTTGTCAACTGCATACAATTGCTGAATGTTTAATGAGTTAAAAACAAAAAGCAACTATCCAGTACTGAACTGGGATTTTATCTATTGACCTTGAGATGACGAAAAGCTATGATGACTTCAGCAATACTACAGCTCAGAGCGCAAAGACCCAGAGGAAGCACCGATTATACATTCTTTTGGCTGCAGTAAATAACTCTGCTATTAGGCTATCGTGTGTGTGGGGGGGGGGGCTTCAGAGAATCAAATAGAACTCACTATAAGCTCGCCCGCTAGGAATCAGTTATCAGTTCACAAAGTAATTAAATTACGATGTAGTTTAATTTATTCATGCCATCGAAAATTCAGGATATGCAAGCAATAAATATTTCCACGACGAGTAAATAATAATCAGAAAATAAGGACGTTTGAGAAATGAATACAGATTAACCATTTCTATGATTTTCATATGAGTACAGCTCTTTCATAATCTTCTCAATGTAGTATTGTTAATTTTAACATTCCAAATTAATATATACATTTTACATCAATATGCATTTTTAGTATTATATAATGCAATTGTAAGGCGGCGAGCTGGTAGAAACCTTAGCACGCCGGGCGAAATGCTTAGCGGCATTTCGTCTGTCTTTACGTTCTGAGTTCAAATTCAGCCGACGTTGACTTTGCCTTTCATCCTTTCGGGGTCGATAAATTAGGTACCAGTTGCGTACTGAGATCAATTTAATCGACTGACCCCTTCCAAAAAAATTTCGAGCCTTGTGCCTAGAATAGAAAAGAATATTTCTAATCTAGGCACAAGGCCCGACATTTTTGGGGAGGGAACCAGTCGATTAGACCGACCCCAATACGCAGCTGGTACTTAATTTATCGACCCCGAAAGGATGAAAGGCAAGGTCGACCTCGGCGTCATTTGAACTCAGAACGTAAAGACAGACGAAATTCCACTAAGCAGAAACTAAGCAGAAACTAACGTTTCTGCCAGCTCGCCGCCTTATGTTTAGCATTATACATTACGTTCAGCATATATACATTCATGTTTGTGAGTGTATACATATATATATATATATATATATATATATATATTATATATATATATATATATATATATATATGTGTGACTGGAGTCGATAAAATAAGTCCCAGTTGAACACTGATGTCGATGTAATCGACTCACCCACTTACCCGGAATTGCTGGCCTTGTGCCAAAATTTGAAATCATTATATAATGCAATTGCTTATTACAAAATGATATATAAAAGAGAAAACTGTGTCCGTCTCTAATTTAATGATAGTCCCATAAACCTTGATGGGTGTGGTTTCCAACTGGGTTTTGTGATGCGAAGATCTTTATTTTTATTTTTAATGATTGACAGCAATTGACCTTCCGAAATATATTTTGTTTGTTTTGCATAGTAAAACATTTATGATTTCTTTTGAATATTTTCAGTAAAGCTGCCTGCCATAGGGCGTGTTTAAAAAGGGATTATTTGATAAAATATCATTTTACAAGCTTATTCACCATTTTCAAAAATGGTTTCCATTACAAATCAAATTATTGTATCTACTTCTAGTTTTGGCCTTCCATACATTGTGTACAAAACGAATGGGTTTTGTTTGTGTAACAGAGTTGAAACTTTAATGTATCCATGATGTCCCGATATATATGACCTGATGAATTATGCTTCCATATCTAATATACAACTGTATTATATAATGTTAAATATGCAATTGATGTAAAATGTTTGTAGTAATTTGGAATGTTAGAGTTAATAATACTATTTAGAGAAGATTACGAAACGGCTGTAATCATATGGAAATAATAAATCTTTCATTTTTTTTTCACTTTATATAGTTTCAGCTCATGAGCTGTGGCCATGCTGGGGCACCACCATTAACTTTTCAAACCTCCTCGCAGTAAACGTAGTACAAGTCTTCGCTAACGAGATCTAAAAAGCTGGAATTGTTACAAACAGCCAAATATCAAGCTTACTTTTCATCCTATTTTATTTTTAATTCATTTTAATTCCAAGTTGATCACCTCTGTCTTTCTTGTTCAGAATTTGTCATTGAGATAATTATTTTGTTGCATCAGAACATTTGTACTTTTGATTAAAATATTTAATTCCTTACATCATGTGTGTTAACAATCACTTTTCCGTAACGGGAAACATCAAATAGAAACAAATATTTAAATTGATACGAAATACTTATGGTCGAGAAGGGATGTCAAACGAAGACTTTATAAGGCGAGATTTGAACTTAGAACGTATAAAAATTGGAACAAAAACCGCGAGGAATTTTTGTTCTACAAAAAATTTCCCACGCAATCTTTTATCACTTAAATACTGCTTTTAACTACACATTATAGTTCTGCAGATCAACTGCTATTACAACTACGACAGATAATAATTATGTCTTTTATTACCTGCATGGGTCCAGAATGTTTGGGACAGTCGAAAGAGGTAATACAAAAATATGGTCGGGAGGATGTATCGAATAGAAAAAGGAATGAATCAACTGTAATAATGAAAAGTAATTACTGAAAAAATAACAATGAACTGCTAATGATACCAAGGCACATTCCTGGCTGCATGGTTAGAAAGCTTGCTTTACAACCATGTAGCCTGAGATTCAGTCCCTTGCTTTACAACCATGTAGCCTGAGATTCAGTCCCATTGAGCGGCATCTTCAGCAATTGCATCAGGGCATTGGCAGAATCGTTAGCACGCCGGGCGAAATGCTTAGCAGTATTTCGTCTGCCGCTACGTTCTGAGTCCAAATTCTGCCGAAGTTAACTTTACCTTTCATCCTTTCAGAGTCGATAAATGAAGTACCAGTGAAACACTGGAGTCGATGTAATCGACTAGTCCCCTCCCCAAAAATTTCAGGCCTTGTGCCTATAGTAGAAAAGTTTATTATTATCATTATTATTCAAATTCCGCCGAGGTTGACTTTGCCTTTCATCCTTTCGGGGTCAATGAAATAAGTACCAGTTACACACTGGGGTCGATGTAATTAATCGATTAGCCCCCCCCCCTCCCTCATAATTTCAGGCCTTGTGCCTATAGTACAAAGGATTGTTAATATTATTATTAATTAAAACAGTTTGATTCGGTGTGTCTGTGTTTGTCCCACACACACATCGCTTGACAACCGGTGTTGCTTTGTTTACGTCCCCGTAATTTAATGGTTCGGCAAAAAAGAACGACCGCATGTTTACAAGACTTTGAAAATATAAGTACTGAGACCCATTTTTTTCGATTGAAAATACTCTTCAAAGCGGTGCCCCAGCATGACCGCAGTCTAATGACCGAAACAACTAAAAGATAATAGAAGATGGGTACAATCGCTGAAATCAGTTCCAATATTCTACTGGTATTTTATTTTATCAACCCTCCAGGAGACTGAAATGGAAAGTCAACCACAGGGAAAAATTGAACTCAGAACTTCAAACAACGTAACTAAATTCTGTGAGGCGTTACGTCCGACTCCCTACCGCTTATAGAGATGGGGGTATTTGGTTGCGACTTGTGATCAAAAATGTCAGAAAGGGATTTTATCTGTGCATTTTTACAGCGGCGGCGCCTGGCGGATTTACATTCTAGACTCAACGACGTTATGCCTGACCTGAATATCAACAGATACCCCTGAGACAGTTAAGATTACCATGTCAATCTGGCACTATCACCTTACCCTATTATTTGTTAGGCAGTGTTTACAAAGCGATTTCCCTAACACTTTCAACCACACCTCCCACCGTTTGTATCTAATTCTCTTCCTTCTTTCTCTTTTTGGATTCTCTCTCATCCTTCTCCCGTATCTCTCTCTCTCTCTCTCTCTCTCTCTCTCTCCCTCTCTCTAACTATCTATCTATCTCTCAATATAATCATATCTTTGATAGAAATATACACAGAGAGAAAGGAATGAAATATTTATACATACACTCATACACATAGAAAGTTAAAAGGCATGGCCCTTTATTTTCTTACCCAATATTCAGAAAGTTCTCAAACCGGATGCTGAGCCCAAGTGTAATACTTGAAATATGCACCAAGTAAAACCCCATAATCTCCCACTTCATTTACCGTAAAACTAGTGATGCGCAACTGTTACTAAAGATACTGATTTAACTTTGCTCTTTCTCTTGTGGATGTTCTGTATGCATTTGACTGGGATTTTTTTTAAATCAAAATGTTGCTTCTTATTGTTTTAAAGTCAATAAAAGGAGACGCAATGGTCCAGTGGTTAGGGCAGTGGACTAGCGGTCATAGGATCGGGGTTTCGATTCCCAGACCGGGCGTTGTGAGTGTTTATTGAGCGAAAATAGCTAAAGCTCCACGAGGCTCCGGCAGGGGATGGTGGTGAACCCTGCTGTACTCTTTTCACCACAACTTTCTCTCATCTTACTTCCTGCTTCTGTTGTGCCTGTAATTCAAAGGGTCAGCCTTATCACACTGTGTCACGCTGAATATCCCCGAGAACTACGTTAAGGGTCAACGTGTCTGTGGAGTGCTCAGCCACTTGCACGTTAATTTCACGAGCAGGCTGTTCCGTTGATTAGATCAACTGGAACCCTCGACGTCGTAAGCGACGGAGTGCCAACAACAATAAAGTCAATAAGAGCGCTTGCTTTTCCTTAGACGTTCCCCGGTCAACGCTGAGCGAGCAAACCTATGATTAAACGCATTCCGCATGTGACCAAACATAGCAATAGACCCAGGCATAGCTGCGTGATAAAGAAGCTTGCTTTGCAACTACATAGTTTCGGGTTCAGTGCCATATTGGGTAAGTCTCGTCTACTACAGCCCCAACTCGACCAAAGTTTCGTAAGTAAATACAATAGACGGAAAATACATGGAAGCTCACCGTGTGTGTGTGTGTGTGTGTGTGTGTCTATGTGTGGGTGACTTTGCATCTGGGTTTGTCATCCCCCATCCGCCACTTGACAACCAGTGTTGTTTTGTTTGCATCCCCCATAACCTAGTAGTTGGGCAGTAGAAACCTATAGAATAAGTACCACTCTTATTTTTTTAATGTGCGCGCTGTAACGTGAGTGTGTATTGAGGCGATGGTATGTACATAAATTATTATTATTATTATTATTATTATCCTAGTTTGGATAGTCTGCCCTACGAGCTTTACGTTCACATGCCAGACTTGTTCGGCGACCTCTTTGCAAACGTTTACTGCAAGTGGCAACAGAATGGGAGAATTCCTAGTTTTGTGAGCCGAGTAGCAGCTGAGAAAAGACACGAACAAGGGGGATTGTATTCACAACTTTAGGCCCATAACTCTGCTGAATGCAGAGTTCAAAATTTTGGCCAAGGTGTTTGCTACGAGGTTGGCACTTGTCGTCGGGGATCTGGTAGGGGAGGTACACACATGTGCTATCCAGAAAAGATCCATCCACGACAACCTCCACCTCATGTGATACATCATTGAGAAAGTGGCTAAAGAACCTGGCAGGGGTGGGGCCCTGATCAATTTAGATCAGTCTAAAGCTTTCGATAGAGTCGACCATATACATGGCGACGGTCCTCAAGGCAGCTGGTTTTGGGCCTGTATTAAGGGGCTGGATCGCTACAATGCACAACGACATCTGTTCAGTGGTCAGAGTGAACGGTCACCTCTCAGAGCCGTTAAACACCATGCGTTCGGTCCGGTAAGGTTACCCCCTCTCGTATCTCTTGTATGTACTGACTCTCAAGCCACTACTACACAAACTGGAGGCGTTGAGAGGCATCCCGCGTGACCTAGGAATGGGAGATGCGTGTCGGGATATGCCAACGACGTCACCGTAGTGGCATCGGATCATAAACACATAGGGACTACGAGGTGGTTTAACCATGAAAAAAATCAGTGGGCTTGCGGCTCGACACCTGGAGAAGCCAGTCCACACCGTCCAACTGCGTTGATGGGCGCTGGACGGACGGACCAGTTAAATTGCTTGGTGTCTGGTGTGTGTGTGTTCATATGTATATTTATTAATTTTGTTCTTTTCTTGTTTCAGTCATTCGATGATGAACAGCACCTTGAATGGTTAAGTTGAATAAATCGGCCCCAGTCAACAAGAGTTTACACGGGAAGCAAAATAAAATGCATATAAACAAATTGACATTAACAGACAGGACGGTAAAATAAAATATATAGAAGAAAAACTTCTTTTATGAGCCCTCATCTAAATATGGTTTGGAACACTTATGGAATAAGAATATGCATTTATAGGTACTATGTAAATATGTATGTTTGAACTATGATATATATATTTACACATACACTCGCGCACATACACACACACAGACACACATACACATGCACACAAATCTAATCAACAATCAATATCTAATAAATATCAAATCGATCTTTGACCACGATGTAGTAATTTGTCGCGCACCCATCGCATCCTCAATAAGTAGGAGAGTCATCGAAATGTTTAGAGAGCTATTTTGCAATTTACTTTGCACACTTATATGACTTTTATAATTTCACCTTAAGTAATATGAAATTGAGAAATATACTAATTAGAGAAGCAACACATTTATAATATTAAAAGCAAATTAAAAGTACTGAATAACTAAATAAGCCATTTTCCGAAGTATTTTCCACTCCAAATTCGACTACTCAGCGTACCTGCACAATTTATTGTTTCAAACTTTAATTCTTCATTTTTGATATAATTTTTAACCAAGTGATAGGTTCACCTCAAATCATATACCTTCGCTCCATAATTTTAAATATTCCAAATATTTTTTTTTAGTGTATTGTTTAATTATTTGCTTTAATCATTTTAGTTTCAATCTTTACACACATCTTAAAACACAAATTTCCTGAAGTATCTTTTATTAAATATTTTTAATTTCAATTTAATCCTTCCACTTATTTCCCTTTTACGTCAGAATTCTTTTTTCCATTTTCTATATTTACTTAACCTAATCTCATTTACATTTTTCATTTTTCTTTTCTTGCTCCTTATAATGCTTTATTAATGTTTCAATCATAATTTTAATAAGAATAGGTTTAAAAAATGTCCCCATACAATTTTTTTAGTACCTTAAATGCTTCATTTAGCTACATATGTTCTTTCTGTTCTTTTTATAACAACGCTGTTTAATCCTCACTTTAATTACAATCGTAATTAAATCTTTCTCTCTTTTATAACTCCTTTATTTCTCAAAATAATGGCTTATTTAGTTATTCAGTACTTTTAATGTTGCTCATAAATACGCTGCTTTTCTAATTAGTATATTTCTCAATTTCGTATTACCTAATCCATTCACCTTTCATGCTTTATTATGCATATATATTTTCAATTATTTAATTTTAACCCCTTGTTTTATGCTTACACTTCCGTCTTCCACCAACTTCCCACAACCCATTCATTCTTCCATAAAATTCATTTGTGTTACAACATTTTCATCACTGTCTTGACATATTAACCTTTTAGCATAAAGTAATTATCCTAACTCGTTTATATTTACGTTTTCATCATTGATCGTTTAAAGAACTTGTGGCAGAATGCGTAAGTCCCAATCTCCAACTCATTGCCTAGGAATTGAACCTGAATCACTGTGTTGAGACGTGAAAGCAAGTTTAAACACCAAATCATGATTATGTCAGATATTGATGACGTTAGCAAGCAGCTAACCATTTAAGTCCTCAATAGACACATTGAGAACTTGTTTTTATCAGTAGCTGAACCGACTGGCGTAAACATAATAGACCCAGGAGATGCTTAACTTGTTAAAATCCCAGTTGTTGTAAACAACATATTGGAATGTCATTAACTATTTTATCTTTCCTTCGCAAATCATGGCTATATAGATCACTTGTTTGGTAACTGACCAGTGGTCGTAACACAGCCAAAATCACTGCATGAATTATGTCACTCAACTCAGCCACAAAATGCAACAACTAAGCTATCATTGCTGACTCACACGCACATTCTGACTCACTTGGTGTAAATCATCTTCTCTTTTGTCGTCGTAGCCTGTCGTTACAACTTTTCTTTCCGGAATTCTTTCTTTCCTTATTTGTTATTTAACCAACAACGTTTAAACTTAAACGTCAGCCTTCACTGAAAACTAAGATTTTACAGAATCTTTTGAAATACACTGGTACACGTACGGAGAATTAAAGGCCTGATGTTCTGACAAAAACTTTTAGATTCATTGTCACTATTAACCTCGACAGTAACATGTCCTCTTCTCATTTCCATCTTTATCTAACCTCCTCATTTTAATCATTGTCTATACTCAATATTCACCGTTGCACTCAACTTGCATTATTTCCCACTAGTTTGTCATTGCAATGTCTCTCATTTTTTCTCCTTCCCTTTTTTACTCACTCTCTCACTTTCTCACACACACTCACTCACTCTCTCCTCTTCCGCTCTTCTTTTCTATCCCCCTTCTCTTTAGCTATTACTTCCTCTCCCTCTCTGTACATGTATAATTTTTCAAAAGTCATTTAAGAGAAAAATAAGACTTCCTGTTAATGAAATCCTCAACTTTTACCCTCTTTCTCTACTTTCAAAAAGTTTCCATAGAAGTAAACCATACTGTTCTTAGATTAATGCTACTTTGCATTATTCCAATGAGATCAGCAGTTAGAACTCATCAATGAGCTCAGTTTATCGCGAATCATCAAACTTGACAAATAAATTTTTATTCCACAGCATTTTCACGTCGTTAATCATCTATTTCATAATGGTTACTATTAATAGTAATAACCGTTTGAATATATATATATATATATGTATGTATGTATGTATAAATAGAGAAAAGGATAAAGAGAACAATGGCAAAGCTAGAAATATATTTTATGGATAAAGTCTTACAGCTGTTTCAGGGAAAAATCCGATGCATCCCTTCATCGGGATAGCACTCCTATAACTCTCCTCTTATAGATATAATAATCGATTCCTCTACTATTTCTGTCTCCGATGAAGGGAGACAGAAAGGTTGTATAACGATACAACCATAGACCTATTCATTTTCCATCTAATACTGAGCATCAAGTTAATACATTCCATGTGTACGTCTTTTTAAATTTTGTTGTTTCGTTATCTTTCATTTTTCATTTGCCTCTCTCTCTCTCTCTCTCTCTCTCTCTCTCTCCCTATATATATATATATATATATATATATATATATATATATATATATATATATATATTGTCGAACTGATGACGGTTATTAAACTAGAAACATATATCCACTACTAGAGTAAAATTTTTCACAAACTGACATTCAGAGTTTCACGTACCCGATCATCAGATCGAAGTGAACTTGTAGAACAATGCAGTTATTGGTTTATAACTGTTTACATGATGTTTACAAATGTTCGCAAATATTTATAAACCACTGTATTGGTCCAAACCTTCACTTTCGTTTGATGATCGGCTTCGTCCAGCAAGCGCGCGCAGGAATTCTTAGATGCAGCTCGTATAGGATCTTGCCTTGCATATGCGCACATATAGAGTTATGTGGAGCTCACAATTTGCCTGAAACCTGTGACTAATTGTGCATAAAGATTTTTTTTTTCCTGGTTCCGTTGATTTCCGTTCAACAGTCCCGTTGTATTCATGATACGGCTATCAGCACATGAACAGAAAACATTGAAGAGAATGGGATTTTCTTCACCTGAGATATCAACGACAGTATAA
>NC_142934.1:76916612-76924112 GCF_046866305.1 Octopus bimaculoides | reverse complement strand
ATGACTGTTTCACTCACCAACCTCCTACCACAGATACACTCTTTCCTCACTCGACCTTTTCCATTTCTACTATAACAACATTTGCTCATCTGAACAAGTACCGAGTTATCGTGTATGTGTTCATGCATTATTGTTTTATTCATTTATTGATTCAGTCACCGGACTGCGACCAAGCTGGAGCATTGCCTTCAAAGCGTTTTAATTGATTATATCGGCCACTCTGTACCTAATTAATGTAGCTTATTCTTCAACGTCTAATTTCCTTTCTTTTTTTTTTTTACTATGTCAGCAAGCCTTCTTACTGCCTAAGCCGTAAATGATATATGAAAAGGTATGAATGTTACAACTTCTATTTCAAAATTCATGTCTATGATAGGAAATTTAATTTTCCTTATCCAATGTTTTGCTTATTTTTAATGAAACGTGTTTAAACGTTCGCCTATAAAGTAACTCTTTCTTTACTTATTCCCTTTTATGTATTCACTCACATGTAACATTATTCTCGTTAATGTGTGTCGGCTGTAAACTTTTAATAGTATATTTAAGTGGGTCATTATACCTCAAGCAATTCACACATGCATACACACAAACATACACAACACATTAAGGAGGAAAGACAAAAAGAAAAGAGAGAGAGAGAGAGAGAGAGAATGAATGTTAATACCACACAATCTAGAATACGTTCTTGAAGCATTTCATTCCTCGAGTTATATACACTTTAAAAGACAACAAGAATTCTACCTCAGCAAGCTAAACATACAGTCTGTTCAAACAAATACAGACGGATATAACTTATTTCAGTTTAAACACGTCTTAATGACGGCATCGAAATATTTCTTTGAAAATCTCATTTTTCCTGTAAAGAAGACAACATCCTCCATTGAATGACTGCTTCCCGTGTCTCCATCTTAATCACTGTCTGTACTCGATAGTGTTGCCATTGCTTCGAATCCACAGGACATCCGGCCGGGGTTGGGTTACCAAATTTAGTCACTGGTCTCGAACGAACAGAACTGTAAAAAGCTCAAGAGCCAGGAAATTAATGTTTGATGTTTAATTACTTTTAGATGTCTAAATAGCTACGAATAAAATTTAATTATTTATATATTTTTTTATGTTTTCATAATCGCGTAACTGTTATAAATAAAATAATTGAGAGATGTGGAATAAATAAAATAAACGAAACCATAAATAAATTTTTTTTCTCTCTTTATCACTTTCTCCTACCCTCTTTCCGCCTCTTTACCACCGTCACCCCATTTTCGTCTTTATCCGATTTGACAAAATATAGCGGACATTAGTGAGAAAAGACGGACTGAAATATGCCTCGTAAGGAAGAAACTTTTTCCTGAATAGGAAATTAAGTCCGACAGGAAAACTAGATAAGAATTATTCCCAGCAGGTTGTTTGTACAAACAGAAAGAAGGAAAGAAGAAAAGAAACAACTCCTACTATAGCAACGATATACTACAGTCTGCCACAAATTATAAACCGTCTAAAACAATACTGTCCATATTATAACAGCCTGTTCACACACACACACACACACACACACACACACACACACACACACACACACACTTCCAGACTTAAGATACACATTAGCTATTTCCTCACATCACCACAAACTAACATAAATCATATTTCTGAAGTTTTATTTTGACTCTTGCCCACCCAACCTGTTGCTAGTCTCCTCGAATTTTTCTAATTATACATAAATTCAATAAAGAAAAAAGTAATTCCTAAGACATATGAGAGTAGAATGTATAGCTATTGCCTATTCCATCCCACGCAGCTTCTGTAACTCCAAGTTTACTACTTCTAAATGCCTAGCTCCAAGCAAGGCCCACAGCCTTTGGGCTGAAACGCATTAAAGAATAAAGAATAGACATATATGGGTTAACGAGGAACCCTCTATATCAGGCTTTTTCGAGAGTCGGGCCGCACAAGATATCGCTCATTATCAAGCGGGCCGCACTGCTTAAAAAATTCAAGGTAGATTTTCGTTAGGTGCGCTATTCAGAAAGTCCTCAAAGTTGCAGTTTACCCATGGCTACAGTTGCTTAACCTATTAAAATTGGTTGCCAAATTTCCTACTAATGCCGCAAAATGTCTTTAAAAAAGAGAAGATAATGTAGTATTTCATACACTGTGGCTGAAAAATAGGAAGGTCATGGCTGTAATGCTTTTGATTATAGATCTTCCCTTTAAGCGCTGACCCGGAGGATAGCAACACCAAACTAAATACACCATTACTGTACTATAACGCCGTTTTGAAATTCAGTATCTCTGCCATCCCGATCCAAACTTACATACATACATACGTCTCAGTGAATAAAATGTAAACGTAATAGGCCAGACGAAGTGATTCGAGACAGAGAAGGGAAACTATGCACAATAGCGAAAATCAGCTGCCCAGATGATGTCAACATAAAACTAAAGATCAGTGAAAAGGAAAACACGTGCGCCGAACTACTAAGAAATTTGTAGTTACTCTATCAGGATTACGAGTTCAGGTTTATACCTGTAATTATTGGGGCGCTGAAATATGTCTTCTAGTCTGTAGTTTCCGGCTCGGAATTTCTGGAACCACCGTTGACACTGGCTTATGCTCATTGTCCGATCCCCATATACTGCATTAATATTCTTCGCACTTTCCGTTGAGTTCTTGCCCTCATTGAACTCCTAATATGCCGAATAGGCTCCTTTGTCACATCCATTATAGCTTTCAAAAAATAACTTAAAATCGAACTACACTAAAAATAAGTACAAGGTAAAATTACTACCTGCTTTTATAGCAAGTTGATGCAGGTAGTTTATCCTGTGCCCCTCCGACTTTTAGTCCATGCAATTGAAAAAACTGCATTATTTATGCGCATGCAACTATATGCATAAAAAAACATACATGAAACAAAACATGCAAATCTGCACATGCACTGACTCCAAATATTGTACACATACACCCGAACATGCACAAATACCCTGTTGATGTTGTTGAAATTCCAATGAAGGAGCCTTGGATCTAGGTTAAAAGCCGGCTCTTTCTCTATTGGCAAGAAATCTTGAAATAAAACTGAATAACATTCATACATACACACACACACACACACACACTCACTCATACACACACTCACACGTACGTATGTGTGTACATACATACATACATACATACATACATATATACATACATAGACGCAAGCATGGCTGATGGCTAAGATGCTTGCTTTGCAATCACATGGTTTCCGTTTCAGTCTCACTACGCGAAACCTTGGGCAAGTGTCATCTACTATAACCCCGGGTTGACCAAAGTCACATGGATGAATTTGATAGGCGGAAACTCTGTGTTTTACCTATCCTCGCTTTACAACCAGTGTTGTTTTGTTTACGTTCTGGAAGTGATCGATAGAATAAGCAGCTGTCTCTCACTCACTCACACTCACACACGCACACACTGAAACATATATGCATTCATGTGTGTACGTGTGTCCTTTTATATCAAACATACGTCAGAACCAGAATGTATCCACAACTTTGAAAATAATGAATACTGGTGAAACGTTCCAATAAAAATAGCAGCTCGGTGTAAGCACAATAGGTCAATATTCTTTTGTGAGGTAGGAAGCAAAAATCAAACACAGCGGTTGTGAATGTCTCAACAAAAATTGTGGAAAAGGAAAAACTGTATGGAAAACTAATGGGAAATCTAATGCTTTTGTATCCAGACTGCAGATTTTCCTTTGTTGATACCATCATAGGCGCACAAGACTGCGTGACAAAGGATCTGCAGAACAAAATTTATGCTAGGTTCTCCAAAGAAGAGAACAAACGAATTCGCCTTCTCCAAACAATCGATTCGTGGTACATTGAAAACTTGTAAAAATATTCCAGAGATTCTATCTTTGAGATTCTTGGACTGAAAAAATGCACACAATTACAAATATATATTGAGTACACACACACACACACACACACACACACACACACACACACACACACACACACACACACACAGCATAGTCAATGCACATCAACTACACATGCATATAATCACAAACACCAAGACCTATCTGGATATACCAAAAAAGGCCTTGTCAATTTGTCAATGAATTCTGAAGCTTGGATTCTGCAATGGTAAAAACTTAGATAAATCTCAAAGAAACACATACATAACATCTTTTACTTGTCTGCGACTATGAAGAGTTTGGTGGAACAAATCAACCCCGGTACTTCTTTTCTTTTAAGTCTGGTACTTATTCTGGCAGTCTCCTTTGCCGAACCTCTAAATTATAGGGACGCAAACCAACCAGCACCGGTTGACAAGCGGCAGTGTCGGGGCCAAATACAAAGACACGAACATACACACACTCATATAATCTTTTACCTTTTACTTGTTTCAATCATTAGACTGAGGCCATGCCTTGAGGAATTTTTCGTCCAGCGAATCAACTGCAATACTTTTTTCCTTTTTTTTTTAAGCCTGGTACTTATTCTATCGGTCTCTATAGCCGAACCGCTTGTCAAGTGGTAGTGGTCACACACATGCAAATTTAAACCGTGTAGTGGACGATGCTCACTAGAATTAACCCTTATTCACTTGCACCCACTAGCGCAGCAAGATCACAGCCACTTCTTTGCCAATAACCACAGACGGAGACAAAGAAACTTTAGTATGTTCTACAGAAAGGATGAAATATTTCTATGAGAAGAAAAGAACCATTTGTCGGTTCGCCAAGAATGCAACTTTCTCAAAACTCTCCCAAAGGAATGTTTGAGAAAATTCTTTGGAAATGGCAAGAATCTTAGGAACATATTGGGTGGGGGGCCGTATTTGTGTAAAACTATGTAAGTTATGCTGGGGGTGGGAGGATAATATTATTTCTTTTGTTTTTCTAAAATACTATTTATTACTTTAAGCTGAAGAAATACGGCAAAGAAACCCAGTTATACATCCAGGTATGTAGGAAAACATGTTGTCAGTATGTGTAGGGACAGGGAGAGGGACAGACGAAGAAAGAAAGGAAGGAAAGAAGGAAAAAGAATAACGAGTCCAAGAACGTGAAATATACCTTAAAGGGAATACATCAATGTATAGCTGTTTTTGCTTGTTCGAAACTCTCTTTATCCCTTTCTCTCTCTCTCTCTCTCTCTCTCTCTCTCTCTCTCTCTCTCTCTCTCTCTCTCTCTCTCTCTCCTTGGGTGTGTCGTAAGAAATTTGCTTGCCAACCACAGGGTTGAGTGGCACTATGGGCAATTGTCTTCTACTAAATCACTGGACCGAGCAAGGCCTTGTGAGCGGATTTGGTACATGTGTGGGGGGGGAGAGACGACCGCTTAACAGCTGATGTTGGTTTGTTTACTTCCCTGTAACTTAACGGTTCGGCAAAAAAGCCGGTTGTAAATCGGTGAGGGCGAACATACACACACACACACACACACACACGCGGTTTCTTTCAGTTTCCGCATACCAAATCCATTCACAAGGCTTTGGTAGGCTCGAGACTACAGTGTCTGAGGTGTCACGCAGTGGAACTGAACCTGAAACCATGTGGTTGGGAAGCAAGCTTCTTACAGCACAGCCACGCCCTATGTGTTGCTTAGCACCAGGTCAACATTCACTGACCTGACCTATCGCCAAAGACATTCCAGCCGTGACTGTTCTATCTCTTGGAGAATTAATAGTACTACATTATGTAAAAAGGCAACAGAAATAAGTCGTTGGTATTTCTAAAAGATCAAGTGTTCATACAGAGGCAACCGGTCGTTTGTAGTAGTGTATATTCAAGACAATATGGAAGGAAGGAGACAAGAGAGTGGAGAAGAAGGTCAAGCAAAGAAACAACGAAGAGAATTGAATGAGTGTGTGATAAAAGAATGAGCGATAGAAGAGAAGGAAGGCAGAGTGGTGGTGGGGGGGGGGGTAAGAAAAACTCCAAGAAAAATATTTAAAATAATGAATGAAAGCAGGGTGGAGAAGAGATCAAAAAGGAATTTTAGAAAAGATAAGCGATGATAGAAGATAAAGAGTGACAGAAAAAGTATATATTCATAGGGGGGGGGGGGGGAGATAATAAGGAAAGAGAGGTTGGTGACGACGACGATCACGATGGTGATTGTGAGGATCGAGTAGATGTATATAGAAGAGTTAGGTGGAATGAATGAAGACCATTAACAGAAGAAATAGAAGAAAAACAACATCAACAAAGTGAGAAAGAAAGAAAGAACAGGTTGGTGCATGCCACGACTCTGGTAAACTATTTAACAACGAAGGGAACACACACGTACGTATACATGAACACAAACGAAAATAAGATAGAATAAAATAAAGTAAAACGCAACGCAATTCACTTAAGACAAGATTTGATGTGAGCAGGCTCATAATTAATTGGCAATACCGCAACAAAAATTTCACTTACAAACGAATGATCCAGAAAGACTGAGATTTAAACTTAATGCTTCAGTAGCAAAATAAAAGGCGAGTGTAGTTTCACAGAGGTGAGTCACTGAAGTATTAAAACGATAAGGTTATAAAACATGGCGGGATAGCAGCGATGGCGGCAGCAGTGTGGTGGTAGTGATGATGATGGTGATGATGGCGACTGCAGCGCCTGGGAGAGAGCTGTGTGTGTCTTGCGAAACGACCTCCAGTTTATTTTGCGTTGAGAGCCTTTCGTCGTCGTAGTCACCATCATTGTTCGTTCTCTTGGTTCTGGGATTTTTTTTTCGTAGTTGTTTAGCCCAAGGTTAACGCTGATAAAATAGGCTTATGAACAAAGACGATCCAGTTGTGAGCATCCCAATAGTTTGTACACCAAGAACTGCACTGTTATTATTATTGATGGTGTTGTTGGATAGCAGCAACTCGGGTATGATCAAAAACATATCTGCTAATCTCTTTGCCTTTTCTGTCGTCTTTTTTTTTTTTTAAATATAGTATATCCCAGACGACATAACTCAATTTGTCCTTCCATTTGTTATTAATGATATGATGTAATCTGAAGATTCTGCTGCTCAATCTAACTAGTCAAACGACCATATACAAGAAACGTCGTTACCTGGTTGCTATTATTGTCATTATTCAGCCCGGGTGAGACCCTATTATCACAAACATTCTAGTTTTTGTTTGTCTATTGTTTTTTACTTCTCCAAAAAAAAAAAAACAAGAAAGACGTAATGTCAAAGAAGGTAATCATTTATAGATCGCTCATGGCAGAATTAGATGTTTCAATTCTAAATCGAAGGAAAGAGGACAGTTTTTTTTTTACTCATTACAAGGATGTTAAACTTTCTAGTCATATGTAATTATTTTTAGCGCCATTTCATTCTTCCTAGAAATCCCCAGCTTGATGTCGTCTGAGGCAGATTAAACTAAACATTTTAACTAGAAGTATAGATCTATTATCATCATTGTCATCAGTGTTTTTGTATCCAATGTATGTTTCGTTCGTTCACGACGGTAGTATGCGATTTAAAGGTGGTTTAAATGCTGGATTTTGTAATGAA
>NC_142934.1:76871612-76911612 GCF_046866305.1 Octopus bimaculoides | reverse complement strand
CTACTAAATATAGCGGTGTAACGCTATTGGATATACCAAACTTTACATATTAAACCCATTCCTGGAAGCTGGTACGGTAAGGTTAATGAGTTGTAGGGACATGGTATTTCGTTATGCAACTACAATATATTACAAAATATATTAGACGTTTTTATAAGTCAATACCGTTTGCTGCTGTGTTAGCAGTGCTCTAACATCACTTGTTAAGATTATCTCTACAGATTTTCAATAGAAATTATAGCCAGCACTGAATTTGTTTACGACGTTTCGTATCTCAGACGCCAGATGTAAACAAGCAATGAGATCGAAGATGAAAAATGAGTGATGGGCGTATATGATACAGATTTGAAACGTCGTGACAAAATCAGCACTGGTTATAATCTCTTTAGAATATCTGTAGAGATAACCTTAATATCCAATGTGAGAGCACTGCTAACATAGCAGAACATGGCATTGACTTACAAAATTGCTTAATATACTTTGTGGTAAATTATATGATAGTTGCATAACGAAATACCGTGTCCCTACAAATCATTAATATTCTAGATTGTATCTTCCAAACAGCTGGTGACTCATCAACTTGAAATCGTTCAACAACACATGCCAATCTCCGGTCACTACAATCAGAACTAACTCATTTGTCTCTGTTTCCCTTCTCTCCTCTTCTCGTCATTCATATTGAGCCATATATACCCACCACTAACTCCTTCGCCCGATCATTCTTTACCAGAAAGTCAGTTTCTGAAATTCATGCTCAGCCATCAACATCCGGATATTCAACGAGTACCTCAACAGTATCGACCTCACCGACTTCAAAAGCCCTACTAAAGTATACTTCCTTAATCTCAAACCATCACCACCACCACCACCACCACGACTACCCTCCCGCACACAAAATCAATGACTGAAGTTATACAAAACAATAAATAACCAATCACTCAATATAGCAGCTGGTTTCTTTCAGACTTCTCATTTCCTGCATAAAGAACGTTACGAACGACAATAAATGTTGTCCCGTAAAAAGGTGGCAAGCCGGCAGAATCTTTAGCACACCGGACCAAATGTTCAACGGCATTTCGCCCGTCTTGACGTTCTGAGTTCAAATTGTCCCAAGAGATTTCGCCTTTCATTTTCCTTTTACGATCGATAAAATGAGTATCAGTTAAGCACTGGGGTCGACGTAATCAACTTCCCCCTCCTCTGTAATTTCTAGCCTTGTGCCAAAATTTGAAAACAAATTTTGTCCTGTATAAAATGATTGACTCGCAGAAGCTAACGGATTCAAGCCATTTTCGAACTCGAAACAAGCCGAATAGCCAGACATCCTCGACTTCAGCCAGCCATCATGTGATGTGTGTTAAGTGCCAAGTGAACTACTTTAACTTTGGCCTCCGGCCAAAACATTTCTGCAGAGACACATAATAAACTTGTACGCAATGAATTTAATGATTGCTGAATATTTATATACAAGGAGGACAGACGGTGACAGCTTATCGACTGGCTATCGATCAAGCTGGTTGATTGTTAAGGATGGGCGTTAATTAATTCAACGACATTGAATGGAACCGGAAAGGAGTTTTGAATTTAGAAATAGTGACAAATAATACCGACCGGTTAAATGAAACAAAATGTGTCACATCTTTGAAAGAGAAATTTTAATTCGGAATCCTCACAGATTTATGGAAAACATGATATATGTTGTATTAATTATATAGTACTGCACGCATGCGCACGAGCGCGAGCTAACACACACACATACATATATGTATATATATACGCACACACAAATTCTATTGCTTAATTTGGCGTGAAGGTGTGTGTGTATGTGTGAGCGTGTGTATGTATATGTCTAAATGTGGGGTTCGGCATACGTATGGGGAGGATGTATGCATGTGTTAGAGTTTACAAAGAAGAAGAAAAGCTTTCAATAAAGAGGTAGGGTATAATTATTTATAGCAGAGGAGAAACTACTGTTACTACACAGAGTTACACGTTTATTAATTTAAAATAGATTTACTTATATGCGAACAGAAGTAAACTAGAGACAAGGTAGTAGCGTATCGTTAACCCCATATCATTTAATATAGCCGGTGGTTTGCCGTGGTATATATCCGGTGGTCATTGAACTGCGGCTATGCTGGGGTACTGCTTTGAAGGGATTTAGCCGAAAAAGTTGAACTCAGTACTTTTTTAAAGCTTGGTAGGGGTTTTTTGGGGGGGGAGGCCGAATCACGAACTTACGGAGACGAAAACAAACGAAGACCTTGTTGTTAAGCAGGGTGGGAAAAATACAAATTCACACACACACACACACACACATACATACATACATATTCACTCACAGACCATTAGCTGGTCAGGTGTTGTTCAAGAGTCTTACCCAATGAGATTTAAATCGAACACACAGCGATGCCTATATTGAATCTAATCTAAACAAACGGACCACGTATTATTGAATAGCATGAAGCAGGTTAGGTCTGAATGTGTCGACGTTCGATAGAGCATTGCTGTCTTTGTAAGACAATTCTTTCACGCAAACTTAGACTAAATCGATAAAAATTGTATCTGAAACTATATATATATATATATATACCATCCGGGATTAACAACCGCTTTATCGACACTTTACCTTCTGTTTCAGATACTCAACACTATTCACTATTACAAACAGATGCAAAAGAAATCAGAAATATGCTTTTTCAATTTATCATTTTCGTGACGGAGTGAGTACTACTCAAAACCAACTAACTTATGTTTAGGCCGCGAGATTTTTTGTCCCTCATACTTTCTTCCTCTCGTTCTGTCATTCTTTCCCCTTTTCTAATGCTATTGCTATTAAATTTCAGCCTCGAAAAGAAGAATTTTTTTTGTCCCCGCCTACCCAAGTTCTATTAAATCTGGATTACAAAGAGATTTAAATTTTCAACATATTTCATTTAGACATATCGTATATAATTATAATAATTTCCGCTTCGGTTATTCCCATTACATTCGACTGAAACGCCAAAAACAAAAACAACAAAAAAAAGGAAATTGGCAAAGATCTGTTGCCACACACATCGCTAAATCTAAAAGTACAAACCTTTCTGAATGTCTTTTACAGTTTCCGAACTGAGAGGAAAGAAAACCAATTTGATTTCTTGCCAACTAATTATTTTTTTCTTTTAATGAATTTCACCCATGTGATATGTAACTTGCCTCAGCTCAAAGAGAAAGAATATGTACATTTCAAACATTATGGTTTGGGGTTCGAACTCTACGAAGGTAGATGGCTGTGTTGTTAAGAAGCTCGCTTTGCGGCTACGTGGATTCAAGTTCAATCCCACTTCGCGGCACCTTGAGTGTCTCCTACAATAGTCTCGGACTGATCAATACCCCATGTGTGAATTTGATAAACGAAACGCAAACTGTGTGAAGCTTGTTGTGTGCGTGTGTATGTGTGTGTGTGTGTGCGTGCGTGGGACCTCCACCACCATTTACCAACGAGTATTGGTTTGTTTGCGTCTCCTTAACATAGCCGTTCGGCAAAACAGACTGTTAGAGTAAGTACTTTAGAAAAATAAGTAGTGGGGTCGATTCGCTCGACTAAATCTTTGAAGGCAGTGCCCCAGCACGGCCGCAGTCCAATGACTAAAACAAGTAGAAATTATTGTGTCTGTTTATGTGAGTTTACTTGTAGCAGTTGTTGTTGTTGTTTAGTCTTAATCAATCACACTAACCTGTAGTCAAACGTAACGCCACCATCATTTTTTCTTCTCTTTTCAAGTAAATTGTATCTACCGTAAATCCTCGAGTATAATCCGCACTTTTTTCCCAAAATTTAAAGGTCAAAATTTCTAGTGCGTACTATATACGAGGTTAAAAATGAAAAATATTTTCTAAGCAAAATTTTCTAAGTCATAAATATGTAAAGGCAATTTACTTAATATTTATTTTTCACTGACGTTATTAGTGTTATTTCTTTATTTTCTGCAAGCAAAGATATTAGAGGGGGAGTGGCTGACCAAGTGGAAGTGAACCGGTCGGCCAGTCGGCGGCCCGTCTGACCTACATATAGTTTGCCACAGAGGTTGCGTCTAATAATACAGTATATGAAGCTAGAGGAGGTGCAAGAGAAGGAATTTGTTATGCGAAGAGTTTGCTGATTGGAACCAGTGAGAGAAGTAGTATACATGTGTGTGTGTGCGTGTGTGTGTGTGTGGTGTATATGTGTATGTGTATATTTATATATATATATATGTATGTATATTATATGTATATATGTATGCTTATGTGTGTGTGTGTGCGTGTGTGTGGTGTATATGTGTATATGTATATATGTATGTTTCTATGTGTGTCGGTGTGTGTGTGTGTCTGTGTGTGTGTCTGTGTGTCGGTGTGTGTGTTATAAGGGTTTGGGACTTTGTAAGAACAAAGATCGCCTTAATTGCACTAAAGAAACATCTTATGTTATGCATATCAGTCAGTTACTGGATTTCGAGTCCCTTGGCCAACCATCGCTTGTTCTTAATTGCAAGTGTTTCTCTCTGAACTGCATATTGCTTTCCTTTTACGTTCATTAAATCCTCTTATTTTGTGAGACATTAAATGTCGATCCCTTTCTGTTGACCAACTACTTCATTTTCACTGCTCTTCTCAAACCAGTCTTAGTATTTGTTTGTTTGTTTTACCGCGGGGTTGCTGCGAAGCCCAAGGACTCCTGACTGGCAGTTAAAACACTTGCTTCTATAGTACACCATGTTTCCACCAATGATGCAATGTTCCAGACTCATGAGTGGCAGTTTCTTCCTTTATCTTCATTTAAGAAAATTCAGCGTTGATCTTCCTCTGACAGTTTCTGCAGCTGGTGTCGCTTTAGAGCGAGTTGAATTGCCATGTTAAATTGTATATAAATTGTATATGGCAGTTGTCTGTCTAGTAATCGTTAACACCTGTTATAACGCATGCTTGTAATCTTGGCTCTGCACGATGCGATAGGTACATATGTGCGAGTGCTTGGATTCTGAATGCTACCAGTAACCATTTTAGCTATTCCCAAAATAGTGTGATTGGTGATTGCGGAATTAAGCTCCTCGTATTTAATTAGAAGCACTGGAATTAACCTTTTCTATACTCCCTTTTCCAAATGCAACATTGGTTGTCTACTAGAATTGATCGCAATCACGCGGCTTCTGCCAGTCTTTCCCAGCTTACGAATTTGAAATGAAAGCTGGACCTAAGCAACGGTGCGTCACTACTCTCAGCGGTGCCCACGTCCACTATAAACAAACTCCCGTCTAGTACCCAGATCACGTACCACAAAGATGACAAACTATTCAAAGTTGGCTGATTCCTTGTCAGAACAAAAGCTTCTACTGCATATGCAAAGGTATATAAGAGTATAGATCTAGTTCTCAACAGGAATGAAACAAAGGATTTGGATCAACAAGCACCCAACAAGTGGGAAACTGGTTCAGAAAGTCAGATACAGGGACTGTTGCTGGAAGGCTTAATGCAATTCTAATATCTGAGAAGTCACCTGTCACAGAACCGAGATATGGATGAAGAGATCCAACACTGGATAAAATGCGCCATTGAAAACTTTGGTCACCGTAAGATTATATGAAGATAATGATCAGAGAAAGATGACCAGATTTATGGTGTTCAAAGCATCTCTAACCATTTTTTTTCTACACAGCTCTGAAACCTGGAAAAGATTGTAAAGCTACATCTCTATAAGCTGGAATTATTCTACCAAAGATGTCAGAGGGACAGCTGGGAGAGAGCAGAGGGAAGAATGACAGCGTACTCGAAAAGCCGACATTGAAACCATGATTAAGCGACATCAGTTTCCATGACTGGTCATGTGTAAATGACGAATGATCGGCTACCCAAAGAATTGTTTTTCTCAACAGTTGGGCATACGTGAAGGATGAAGGAAACGATTCAAAGATATACTTAAATGTAATTTGAAAAAGTGTGGCGTTGATGTGTACGCGTAAGGTGAATAATTGACTCAAGTGGTGGAGCACAGCACAGATACGATACGAGCCGAAGATCTCAATAAAGAACGTTAGCATAGAAAGCAGCACGAAGTAACGAAAACAGCGTCCCTCCTCCAGCAAGACAAATAACGCCTGATCTGCAACCTGACTTGTAGATCCTGGAATGACCTACATAATAGTCACAAGCGAGTAGGTGAAAGCTAAATATGATAGACAATTATCTCTGACCGCGAAGGACTGTCGGTGATAAAGATATATATCGATATGCGTGCATGCTTGTGTACGTTGTTCTTTCTCTCTCTTTCTCCCTCTCTCTCTCTCTCTCTCTCTCTCTCTCTCTTTCTCTTTCCCACTCTCTCCTTCTCTCTCTCCCTCTCCCATTCTCTCCTTCTCTCTCTCTTTCTCCCACTGTATGTTTATTTGTGTGTGTGTGTGTGTGTTTGTGTGTCGGTGAAAACTATATTTGTGAGATATACCGATAAACCGGTGCATAGAACCAAAATATTTTCTGGTTATCTCATCAAAGTTCGAACAGATACTGCTTTGTCACTCGTGCAAATAAAATGAACCAGATTAGTTTGTTGGAAATCTGTAATCAAAAATATATGAAGAAATTTATTCAAAAATGCTTTTAATAAATACCAGACACATTACACTGGGCCCTATTAAACCGACCATGCTTACTTGCCTATACATTTGTAGGACTGCGCCGAAATCAAGGGAAGCAATTTGATTGTTAACAGTTGTCTTTTTTTACGGAACGCCCTTGTACTTTATACGTAAGAGGTGTCTCGTAAAAGCCACCTCTCACTCACACACACACACACTATACAC
The DNA here is from genome assembly GCF_046866305.1 of Octopus bimaculoides. Taxonomy (NCBI): domain Eukaryota; kingdom Metazoa; phylum Mollusca; class Cephalopoda; order Octopoda; family Octopodidae; genus Octopus; species Octopus bimaculoides. Next base: position 76,904,794 of record NC_142934.1, on the reverse strand, counting down.
ACACACACACACACACACAAAGTGTTAGATGAGTATTGTGTGGTAATAAGAAAAAGAAGTTATTTGTCTCGCAATGCCTAAGCGAAATATACATACATACATGTATATATATATATATATATATATATATATATATATATATATATAGTGCAGATTGTGTTGGGGGCGCCTTAAGAAGAGAAAGAAGCATGTTTCGGGTAGTGACAGAGAAATAATTATTTCTGTGTCTGCGAAGAAATGTACTGTCCGAAACGTTAGGACTTCTGTCTACTTGTAACACACAAACACTTTCCATATGTTTACATATTTTTGTTCTCTGAACAAATATCCACCACACCCACACTGTCTGTCTCTCTCTCTCTCTCTCTCTCTCTCTCTCTCTCTCTCTCTCTCTCTCTCATTCATTCTCTATTTATCTATCCATCTAAGTAGGTTTCAAACTATTAATTTCACAAAATAGTATTTTGTTGCATTAAAACAAAAACACATCGTGATAATATGCGATGTTTACATTAACGAAAGGCAGGGAAAAAATAGACAGATGGAAAGAAAGCAGGAATGTTTTATCGTTCCTATTTTTTACTGTTTTCTTTTTCACTTTATTTTTTTTGGCGATTTATTGATATCCTTGACTAAATCATCAGCTTTTAAGTTAAACACACAACAAATATAAGAGCTAACGTGACTTTAAGGCAAATTTCTTAAAACAAAACGGAACACATTTACACAGTAACGAATAAAACAAGTGAAGTGTTATTTGCTAATATAAATAAATATATACTGAATTCAAGTAGTTGTCGGAATATCTGAGAGGTTACAGAGAATTTTACAAAACAACTGTCAATAACAACAACAGCAACAGTAATAATAATAATGATTTCAAATTTTTGCCACAAGGGCAGCTTGAAGGAAGGGATTAAGTCGATTATATCAACCCCCAGCGCATAGTTGGTAATTATTTAATTGATCCCGAAAGGATGAAAGGTAAACTCGACATCGGCGGAATTTGAACTCAGAACGTAACGGCAGACGAAATACCGTTAAGCATTTTATCCAGCGGGCTAACGATTCTTTTTTTTTTGTTTTTGTTTTTTTCTACTCTAGGTACAAGGCCCGAAATTTGGGGGGAAAGTACTTAATTTATCGACCCTGAAAGAATGAATGGTAAACTCGATATCGGCGGAATTCAAACACAGGACGTATAAACAGACGAAATACCGCTTAGCATTTCGCCCGGCATGCTAAAGATTCTGCCAGCTCACTGCCTTGTAGTTATAGTAATAATAATAATAATGGTTTCAAATTTTGCCGTAAGGGCAGCAATTTGGGGAGGGGGAGTGGGTGGATGAGTCGATTACATCGACCCCAGCGCGTGACTGGTACTTAATTTATCGACCCCAGGAAAGATGAAAGGCAAAGTCGACCTCGGCGGAATTTGAACTCAGAACGTAGCGATGATCGAAATAACGCCAAGCATTTCGTCCAACGTGCTGACGATTCTGCCAGTTCGCTGCCTTGTAATAATAATTATTATTATTTCAATTTTTTGCCACAAGGGCAGCTTGAGGGAGGTGGGGATGAGTCGATTACATCGACCCCCGTGTTCAACTGGTCCTTATTTTATCGACCCCGAAAGGATGAAAGGCAAAGTCGACCTCAGCGGAATTTGAATTCAGAACGTAGCGACGGGCGAAATACCACTAAGTATTGTGTCCAATCGTTAACGCGCTGGACGCAATGCTTAGCGGTATTTTGCCCGTCGCTACGTTCTGAGTTCAAATTCTGCTGAGGTCGACTTTGCCTTTAATCCTTTTGGGGTCGATAAATTAAATACCAGTGAAACACTGGGGTCGATTTAATCGATTTAACCCCTCCCAAAAAATTTCAGGCCGTGCCTATAATAGAAAGGATTATTATTATTATTATTATTATTATTATTATTATTGAGTGAGAGAGCAGTGCATGCCATCAAAGTGACATTGGGGCGAAATATACGAAGCCTAATATACCCATCATGACTACCCACCCGTCTGATAAGGGTACACCAGGTACATGCATCCCAACCATATGTGCGTGACATGGTGATCTCATATCAAGATAAACAGTGCATGACCTCGCAGGTGGGACCCAGTTAAAATTTTCTTCAGGTCGAGTAGCCCACCCCATTCAAAAGGTTTCCAAAGGTGAATTATTCAAAGCCCAAAGAATTACTCTCAACACATGGCTATGATGCTCCCCCACTACTTCTGCTCGTAATCAGAGATGCACATATCGTCAGCCACCAAGGGACATGCTCAACTGGTTAAGGTCAAAGTCAAACAACTGACAAGCAAATCTGTGGTATTGAGCAGAATATTTGCTGTAGCCCTTCTTTTATAGCAAGACAAAACAATGTACATGATAACACTTCCAATCAATTAAGATCAGAAGCTATGAGAGCCACTGCCTGGTACTGCATCCGGGCATTTATTATCATTATTATTATTATTATTATTATTATTATTATTATTACACCCATCGTGACAACTCGTCTGATAAGGGTACACCTGGCACATGCATCACAACCACACGTGCACAACATGGTGATCTTATATCAAGATAAACAGCGCGTGACCTCGCAGGTGGGGCCCAGTTAGAATTTTCTTCAAATTGTGTAGCCCATCCCGCTCAGAGGGTCCCTGAATTAGGTTTGTTTAAAGATGATGAACGAAACTTTCAAAACTACGTGTCCTGGCTTGAGTATCAAGAGTTTTCCTATGTATGTGTGTGTGTGTGTGTGTGTGTGTGTGTGTGTGTGTGTGTGTGTGTGTGTGTGTGTGTGTGTGTGTGCATAGATAGATAGATAGATATGCACAGGCGTGACATGGTGGTAAGAGGCTTACTGCTTACTTCCCAACCACATGATTCCGGGTTCAGTTCCACTGCGTGACACCTTGGGCAAGTATTTACAACTATAGCTTCGGGCTGACCAGAGCCTTGTGAGTAGATTTGGTAGACGGAAACTGAAAGAAGCCCGTCGTATATATATATATATACATATATATATATATATATATATATATATATATATATATATATATATATATATATACACACGTGTACATACATATATATGTTTATATTTGTTTAAACATATACATGTAGGAATGGCTGTGTGGTAAGTAGCTTGCTCACGAACCACATAGTTCCGGGTTCAGTCCCACTGCGTGGCACCTTGCGCAAGTGTCTTCTACTATAGCCTCGGACCGACCGAAGCCTTGTGACTGGATTCGGTAGACGGAAACTGAAATAAGCCCGTCGTATATATACATATACACACACATATATATATATATATATATATATGTGTGTGTGTGTGTGTGTGTGTGTGTGTGTATATGTTTGTGTGTCTGTGTTTGTCCCCCCAGCATCGCTTGACAACCGATGCTGGTGTGTTTACGTCCCCGTAACTTAGCGGTTCGGCTAAAGAGACCGATAGAATAAGTACTAGGCTTACAATGAATAAGTCCCGGGGTCGATTAGCTCGACTAAAAGGCGGTGCTCCAGCATGGCCACAGTCAAATGACTGAAACAAGTAAAAGAGTAAGATATACACACACACACATATATATATATATATATATATATATATATATATATATATATATACACACGTGTACGTGTGTGTGTATGTGTGTGTGCGTGCGTGCACGCACGCGTTATCTTCCATCAACGAAAATGATGTCCGTCTTTACTTGTAGATCCTTATGACCTTAGACAAACAACTACAGCAGCATAAACGTTTGAGTCAACGGACTAATTTAGAGATAAAATAAGATTAACGATAAGCTAGAGCGTAGATTTCTGAGAGAAGACTCCGGGTATGTTTCCCTAATCATTCTCTTATATGATTCACTATCTCTCAGTGACGCCTTCACTCCGCACCACCCCGAATACTTGTGTTCAATGAATTCCCAAACTACATCAACACAGACGCGTTTGCGACATTCAGAATGCTTTGGACGAGATAAGATAGATATAAAAGCTAAGTGTTGATCACCATCATCATTATTGGTATCATCACAATCATTATCGTCAGCCAAGCTGTTATCTTGGCTACGTAAGCCATTGCTACTGCTAAGCCACCCGTGGCAGAGATAAACAGCAGTGTACAGGAACACGTGTTTTAAGCACGACTTTATCTGAACGTTTCTGAGACAGTTATTTATCGCAGTTAGCCTATTTCGCATCTCTATTAATGGGGATGGTTCAACGCTAAAGAAAACTATCTGAGGTGGGCGGTCATTCGTTTTCACCGGCGCCTCACTTCATTATCGTTTTTTTTTTTGTTTTTTTTTTCATTCATTCATTCGTTCTTTTTTTTTTTTTTTTGCATTCGTTAATTCTTCAATTTTCTCTTTCGTAAGCTGACTCTACCACAACCCCATTTTTAATCATATGAATTACTCTTTTTTGTTCATATTTTTTTCCGGAAAATAAGAAGGCTTGTGGAGAGTGTTACTACAGATGTTATTGCTGATAAGAATATACATTAACCAAATCTAAAGTCATAGTTTTCGGTGACCTAGCAACTCTTAAGGTTTATTGTAAAATTGGGTTTCGTTTAGATTTCGTTTAAGACGCGAGATAAGGTATATTCAGCGTTAAAGGTAAGATTTTAGTGAATCAAATCCTGGAGTTTCAATTACTTGTTGCAATATTTTGCTGCAATTAACGTCACTAATGTCTTGAAGAAAGAACCATAAATACAAATGGCTTTTATTCTATGAAGCTAGTACTCTAAAAAAAATCTGCTTCTTGCAGCTTCCGTTCAATAGCAAAACTAAGAATTTCTCCTATTTTGGATTTTCAAATTTATAAAAGCTCCGCATAACAAAAAATGTCCACAACGATGATTAATATTCTTTAAAATTAAAGAGAAATAAGTCAGTCTTACCTGAATGAATACCTATTCTCAGCTTCAGGACTTCTTTAGGGCGGTGCTTCACAACAAAAGTACTAACTTTCTGCAACAATTGAAGAGACATCCGTCCTATTTCCCCGGCATGCTTTTTGCCGTTACGTATAGGCAAACCAGACGCCACCATATAAGCATCTCCAATCGTTTCAACCTGGTAGAGAATCCATATATCTTTATTCATAAATATCATACATATACAATTGTATGTTTCTAAGATGAGAAATTTATATATTATGTATTAGTCAGAGTAACGTCCTCAGCATAACTGTTGCTTTTTCAGTTGTGTACACTCCAGTCTTCTTCGTGTGTCTTAAAATTTATCTTCATGCCTTGCTTGAAAAAGGCTGGAGCATACACAGCCGAAATGTAGAAGCAACAATCAAGATGAGGACACTACTCCGACTAATACGTAAAATGTCATGTATATCTTTAACAGCGTTCTTAAAAGACACACACACATATATCGTAGGATATATAAGTAGCAAATAGATCATTGTGATATTCGAAGACTAGTAACGTAAGTGTTTGGTCTACTGGGATACCTATCCGTTGAAATACAGAGGAAGTGGATGAGTTTCTACACACATGCTTTCTGAGTACAATCTTCAGGTACTGCCAACATGACACAATGTGACAAGGTTGGGTCTTTGTATTGCATGTGCAATCCCTCTGACATACTTCCACACCGTTTTCATCCACACATCTGCAAACAACCCAACACAATATACATACGCATAGATACAGACAGAGACATATACGCACACATATTACCTACAACTGCATATAAATATATGTATACTACATGTACATAAATACACACACACACATATATATACACGTGTGTGTAAATGCATTGTGTGTGTGTGTGTGCGTGCGCGTGTGTACACGTAATAATAAACAATTATAAACTACAATGAGAACCTCTCAAACGGTCCAATTAAGGCTCCTTTTTCTTCAACGAGAGTACTCTTTTACCCCTTAAGCTTGTCCGAGAAATGACCAGAGTCTTTGAGAAAGAAAAAGATGGAAAGAGTGAATCTCGAATATTCCATATAAAGAAAATAAGCTTAAATGAGTATTTGGATAAACAAATGGAGGAAAAGTACTCAATACTTGCAGGAGAGTATATATATTCGTTCGAGCTGACAAACAGATAAATGAAAGAACTTAACTGTTCACATGGGTTTGGGTTTAATTGGTCGGCTGTCATCAGAGGATAAGGCATCTGACAACGTAGTACTTTTGGAGAATCAGTGGGTGAAGTTTAATAAGATTTGTACAGTAAATATTAACCTACTTCTCATTTGCACGGGAGAAAACCTCATGTAGTGAAGTAGTCACTGTAATGTTATGGAGAAGATAATTACTACTGTATAGTATTGCCAGCTATCTTTAACTAAAATCCTTTTTGGACGATATTAGAAATGATTGCTTGGTTTGCATTTGAAAGTTTTTACAAAGTAATTGTTCCTATGCCTCTACATGGACAATATCTCGGATTTCATGTTAAACATAATGAAAATTTGAATCAATACACTGTGTTTCTCTGTAAAACAAACGTGGCATTTCTGATCCATTTAAACATATGGTTCTATTTTCAACGATATGCAAGCTTTGGAGTTTTGCTAAGTCTGCTTTCCTTCCAATTCCGGACACAGTGAGAAATAGTGGTTGATTCTATCTCCGGTTCCAAAGGTGTGAGTGTAATGTATGAATTTCTCTTCAGTATATTTTCCGTGATGTTAATGCTGTACCTTTACAGCTGTTATCTTTGCTCTACACATTAATCCCTTTGTGAAGCACTTGCTTATGTACATATGCAGTACGCAATTGCACTTTGGGTTAATGTGACATTTTCTGTTTGCATGATTTCAGTTGTAATTGGATAATTCAAGCACGATATTATTTAAGCAGCTTAGATATTATTCCTATTTCCTAACTTATGCATGTGCTACGGATTGTTTATTTATCAAGGAAGTGTTTATTTGTTGTGGAGAAACTTAAGTACAGATTATATTACTTCTACGTTCATACTAAATGATGTTTCTTTTACAATCTTGCCTGATTTATGGGGTATTTTCGCTATATTCTATGTTTTGTAACCACTTCTTATTTCTCTTTCTATTAGAATGCGACTTCATTGGATGTTTCTATCGGAGAGCAGATTATAGATTCTACTTACATTGTCTAATACAATTTTTAATTGTCGCAGGATAGGGAATTTGTTTATATTAGCAATATCTTCTTTGATCTTTCGTATCACAAGACTAAAGTCAACCAATGAAAACAGAATAAATCGACGTCCTCTGCCCTTATCTCGTGAGCCTCCATTCATCATTTTGTCACCTGAAACATTGTATCTGGTGGGAAACTATGACTCGTGATAGAGTGAATCATTATCTTTGAAGGTAAGTACATAGTTTTTCGCCGAATATATCATTTCCGGTATTTATTTATATTGACTATCAAAAGGTAGAAGACGAAGTGGGCATGCATGTGATTTGAATGCAGAGAGCAAAAGAGTGCAACCAAATGACGCAATATATTTTGGCCAGCACTACCGATTCTGACATCCGTTTAATATTCACGCTACATGTATGTGTGCGTCCGGATTGTGAAGGCGCGTGGCTAAGTGGTTTGAGTATTCGGCTCCCGATCGTAAGGTCATGCGTTCGGTACCTGGCAGTACGTTGTGTCCTTGAGCAAGACGCTTTATCTCACGTTGCTCCGGTTCACTCAGTTGGCAAAAATGAGTTGTGCCTAGCATTCAAACAGTTAGCCTTGTAACAGTCTGTGTCACGCTGAATCTCCTTGAGAACTACATTAAGGGTTTGCGTTTCTATGGAATACTCAGCCAGTTGCACATTAATTTCACGCGCATGCTGTTCCGTTGATCGGATTAACTAGAACCGTCGTCGTCATAAACGACAAAGTGCCAGTGTTAGTACTGTCCGGGTTCGTTCTCATTACAAGACACCTTGGTTAAGTGTCTTCTACTGTAATCTTGAATTGACCAACACCTTGTGAGTCGAATTTAATAGACGAAAACTGGACAGACACCTGTGTATGTATGTGTGTCCATATCTGTGTTTATTCTTATCGGCTTTAAACCGTATGGTATCTCTTTTTGTGAAAGTGTAACATAAGAATTCGATGAATGGATATCCATAAGATAAGTACCAAACTGATATAGGGCAATACTTTTCTACTCTAGGCACAAGGCCCGAAATTTTAGGGGAAGGGGTCAGTCGATTAGATCGACCCCAGTACGCATCCAGTACTTAATTTATCGACCCCGAATGAATGAAAAGCAAAGTCGACCTCGGCGGAATTTGAACTCAGAACGTAAAGACGGACGAAATACCGCTAAGCATTTCGTCCGGTGTGCTAACGTTTCTGATACAAGGCAATACGATGTAGCTAAAAGTCCTTGAAGATGATGATCTATTGTAACTTAGGATATAATGCTACAACTTGTAACGTCTTCTAATATATAAATATATTAAAAGCTTTGGCACACACACACGTGTTTGTGTATCCATGTATTTAAACATTTATGTATATGTAGTACGTTAGTGATATAACATAGCAAGTTGTAATAAGTTTCATGCCCAGCTAATGCCAAACAATTATCAGACAATACCCTTGTCATAAGAAATGGGACAGAAATGGCTCTTTAATTCTCGAGAGGCTGTTACGAGTCTTAACGGTTGGGTAGCAAGAAAGTGTTTCGGTAATGTGTGTGAGTGCAAGTGTATAAAGCTGAAAAAGGTGGATAATAAATTCGTTAATAATACTGACGAGTTAACCAGCAATTCTTAGAAATTTTTCGTGATCCATAATGTTGATGTCTCACATTTTGTGTTTCTATATAGATATATTACATATCAAGGTCACTCACAGGCTTTCCAATGGACCCAGGGCAGATGGGGCCTTAAGCGCTTTAGCTGCTCAGCTAAGAGAAGATAACTTTATACAAATTCTTCATTCTGATAACTAATGGGTTCGTGGCACTTGTAAAACAAGACCAAAACAAGTTCGAAGAACCAACGAGAGTGACTGTCTCTATACAAACTATGCTCACTCTAATAATATTCATTGTGCAGATTGTTCGGCACAACACCAGTAACAACTCCGTCTTACTTTTCCGTAAGTTCAATAGAGTCATGAAAAGAGACGATGGGGACGGATAGTAAAAGATGCTACTGGAAGTTTTTAGCTTTGACCCTGCACATAGACAGCAATAGGTTGATTGTCGTTATTAAGCTGTGTCTTACTGAATCCTCGTTCGCTGAAGCCATGCGGGGGTTATCAAAAATGTCCAAAAGTCTATCATACTTTTAAAATTCCGTGTGTTAATTGCTAACTTATGGACTACTCCATACAGATAATCATCGCATCAGTAAACATTCGGTTCAAATTCTAGAATTGCATTTATGGTACCTCACGGGTTAACACCATCACCGTTCTCTAGCTTTACTACATATCAATCATCATATCAGAAGGAACGGTACATTTATGCAATTTGTGTTTATACAGAAATGAAATTATGATTAGAGTATTAACAAGTTCTTTTGTATATTTCTGTAAATGTTTCCTTCGTCTTTTTCCTTCCTTTTTCACATATTCTTTCCGTTAACGGTGAAAACTCCGTCAGCTAACTTCCTGAACGTTACACGTCTCGTTTTACTTCACCTTATTTTATACATGCATTGCAGTGATGTGCATACATATGTATGTGTTCGTGTAGGTAAGACTGAGTATGTGTACACACAATGTGTTTTGTTAATTAGCTCATTTACTTGGTTAATATAATCCTGTTGAACCAGGTTTGCATTTCTTTCCGGTGTTTTTATATATTTTGTTTGTTTGTTTTTTTTAATGCATCTTTTTTTTTATTTTGTTTCCCGGGAACTTCAGTGCAGTGATGAAAGAATACATTTTGGGAACTAGGTGTGTGATACAACGCGCGCGCTCACGCACACGTATTAAATCTAAAAGGTAAGGTGTAGTTCACGCTAACGCATTGTTAATGATATATAAATTGTGTGTGTGTGTGTGTGTGTGTGTGTAAGATGTAAACCAGAATTGATTACCTTTATAAAAATAAATGTTTTTTTTTCTTTTTTGTGTTTTGCCTGTTTTTAAAGGTTTCTTCAATTTTGCTATTCTGCTACAAATAGTCAATGTTAATCACAATCATTTAAGTCTTGCGGTACTCTGTACCTAGCTTTAATAGCTACCTTCTACTCTAAAGCTTTTAATCATAATCAATACTGCAAATTTTCAAAATATCACAGAAAGCCATGTATATCGCCTTTTCTACACTACACACGCACAAACACGCACAAACACAAACACACGCGCACACACGCACATAATTATTATTGTTGCTGCTGCTACTATAATCGTTACTGATATTTTTATTAATATCTTCATTAGCGCTATTGGTATTATTATTATTTTTGTCGTTTTGGCTACTTGGAATATGTAAAGAATGTGAAATATTCTTTCGCATACCATGTATGATAATAAGCTTTAATTGTAAGTGAAGATGGTGGCGTTCCGCATCACTTCAGTTTTGTATCAATTATAGGAATCTTGTATAATTTATCACACTTAATTAAATCACGTATAACGTATTTCGAAGCAGAACGCTACCAAAACAATTGTAACCAGTATTAACTTAATGTTATACTGATACATCGACTTTAGTGCTCGACTGGTACTTATTTTATCGACCCCGAAAGAATGAAAGGTAAAGTTAACCTCGGTGGCATTTGAACTCGGAATATAAAGACAGACAAAACGCTGCTAAACATTTTGTCCGCGTGCTCACGTTTTTTATTTCTTTATTGCCCACAAGGGGCTAAACATAGAGGGGACAAACAAGAACAGACAAAGAGATTAAGTCGATTACATAGACTCTAGTGCGTAACCGGTACTTAATTTTTCGACCCCGAAAGGATGAAAGGCAAAGTCGACCTCTGCGAAATTTGAACTCAGAACGTAGCGGCAGACGAAATACCGCTAAGCATTTCGCCCGGCGTGCTAACGTTTCTACCAACTAATCGCATTAATAATGATAATCCTTTCTACTTTCGGCCTGAATTTTTTTTTTTTTTTTTTTTTTTTTTTTTTGGAGCGGGGGATTACATCGACTCAGTACTCAGCTGATACTTATTTTTCCAATCTGAAATGATGAAAGGCAAAGTCAAACTCGACAGAATTTGAACTCATAACAATTCTGCCAGCTCGCCACCTTAATATTAATAATAATAATCCTTTCTACTAAAGGCACAAGGCCTGAAATTTGAAGGAGCACAAGAGCAGCAATTTTGAGTTGACGGGTTTAGTAGATTCCAACTGCTACTTTATTTTATCGAGTCTGGAGACATGAAAAGACAAAACTGGTTTTGGTGGTATTAGAACTCAAATCATCCCAGCTGTTCTCAACTCCTCACGCAGTGGCGCATACTGTTGTTGTTGTTGTTGGCACTCCGTCGCTTACGACGTCGAGGGTTCCAGTTGATCCGATCAACGGAACAGCCTGCTCGTGAAATTAACCTGCAAGTGGCTGAGCACTCCACAGACACGTGTACTCTTAACGTAGTTCTCGGTGATATTCAGTGTGACACAGTGTGACAAGGCTGACCCTTTGAATTACAGGCACTTCAGAAACAGGAAGTAAGAGTGAGAGAAAGTTGTGGTGAAAGAGTACAGCAGGGTTCGCCACCATCCCCTGCCAGAGCCTCGTGGAGCTTTTAGGTGTTTTCGCTCAATAAACACTCACAACGCCCGGTCTGAGAATCGAAACCGCGATCCTATGACCGCGAGTCCGCTACCCTAACCACTGGGCCATTGCGCCTCCACGGCGCATACTATCCAAAGTCTTTTAAACACTAATGTGGAACGTGAAGGAGATGTAAATAAATAATAAAATAAATGCGCCCTTTTAAAGCCTAGGCAGGCTCATGGGCCCGGTTTCCCGGTTTCAATGGCGTATGTGTTCCCCCGGCTGGACCGGACGCCAGTCCATCGCAGCGTTACTCATTTTTGCCAGCTGAGTCGACTGGAGCAACGTGAAATGAAGTGTTTTGCTCAAGAACACAAAGCGTCGCCCGGTCCAGGAATCGAAACCACAATCTTATGATCATGGTGCTGATACCCTAACCACTAAGCCACGCGCCTCCGAAGGAGATGTAGTTGGTAGTAAACAGAGCGACTATACAAGGCAAGGAGACGTAGATGTTTGATAGTAAAATCACAGCTGGATAATACTCCCACTCCACCATTCCGTCACGTAAAGTACAACAGTTTGTATAAATAACATTCTGAAAGATCTAAGACCCAGTGACTGCATGAATTTGAACGTGGCTATTATTTTCCTTCGATTATGTCCTCAGAATCGTTAGAAGAAAAGACAACCTAGTTTTGTGGAGGATTATTTCCCATCTCACCAGTTTTGTTTCCTTCACAGCTGAATATTTGCAAATAGTTAGAAATCATGATATAATTTATTACAGTTTGTTTGCGAATATTGGTTTCAAATTTTCAAATTTTACAAGGTCAGCAATTTTGGGGGAGGGGTAAGTCGATTATATTGACCCAGTGCTCAGCTGGTACTTATTTCATCGACTCCGAAAGGGTGGAAAGCAAAGACGACCTCGATGGAATTTGAACTCGGAATATAAAGACAGACGAAATGTCGCTAAGCATTTCTCGCGACGTGCTAACGATTCTTATTTCTTTACTGCTCATAAGGGGCTACACAAACAGGGGACAAACAAGGAGAGACAAACGGATTAAGTCGATTATATCGACCCCACTGCGTAACTGGTACTTATTTAATCGACCCCGAAAGGATGTAAGGCAAAGTCGACCTCGGCAGAATTTGAACTCAGAACGTAACGGCAGACGAAATACCGCTAAGCATTTCGCCCGGCGTGCTAACGCTTCTGCAAGCTCACCGCCTTACTCTGTTTTCGAATATTACTAGTGCAAAGCAACACTTCACACACACACTGAAGATTTCTGAAGAGGGGATCCTAATCCCGAAATATTGAAATACACGGTACAAGTATAAAACATCTATTTGTATTAGTTCTCATAATTTGTATCGTTTTGGCTTATAAATACGTTAAAAAACATTTTTTTTATATTTCAGACAATGTTTCATACAAACTAGTATCTATTTATTCAGCACTGAGGAGATAACGTAGATGGTATTTGAATTCAGAGCGTAAAGCGGAGAGATGAATACTGTACTTATTTCAATACTCTAAGCGAGTTAGCCAACTAGTTGCAAGAAAACATACCCAGTATTGATAATTATATAGCATACTGTATAGTCTTGTCTTCACCCATTTCCTTCAATGACTGCTGCTTGCATGACCGTATGCTTAAGAAGCTTGCTTTACAATCACGAAGTTTCGAGTTTAGTCCGACAGTGAGGCACCTTAGGCAAGTACCTTCTACTACAACTCCAGGCCAATCAGTACCTTGTGAGCGAATTTAGTAGACGGAAACTGTGTGGAAGCCTGTTATATATACGAGTGTGTACGTTTGTCCTGTCCACCGCTTGATAACCGGTATTGGTCTGTTTACATTTCCGTAACTTAGCGTTCGATAAATGAAACGATAGAATAAGAACTAGACTTTTAAAAAATAAGCACCGGGGGTCGATTTTCTCGACATAATCATTCAAGATGGTACCCCAGCATGGCCACAGTCAAATTACTGAAACATTAAACGATAAAAGATACAAGATAAATAAAATGCTCAAAATATTTTTACCTTGTAAACATCGAAATTTTCTAGCACGGAATCGAATGTGCTGTACAAATCATTCAAAAGAGTCGTAATCTGGAAAAGACCAATATATATAGTTAATAACACAAAATATTCTTCCGTGACTGCAAATAAGATAACAAGCAAAACACATTCAACATAAAAACATTTTTTCTGTAGTCTCAGGTTTAGATCTACAATAAAATTTATTATATACAATGTTAAATATTTGTAATGTGCTGGGCGCAATAGAACAAAGGGACGATGATACAGTTCTGATTTCTCGTTAAGCCTAATCCAATTCGTTTTCCACTCCTCTATTTTAGTTCTGTTGAGAAAAGATGGTCTCTACAATGATCCATACCCACTTCTTGAAAATATACTTTTGGAGTTATTGGAAAGAAGTCTCTTTCTCTCAATATGTGTGTCTGTGTGTATATGTATATATAAAATAAAAAACAAAACGAAGACAAAAAAACAATAACGCAGGGACGTGGTACATGTAAAGTATTAGCAGACGCTCAGGGAAGGAAAGAAAGATGCTTTAACGTTTCGAGCACAGCTCTTCTTCAGAAACAGAGGAAAGTCCAATAGAAAAGGAAGACGGAGGAAAAAAAATCACCAACGATTCACTTTGCATATGATATATATATATATATATATATATATATGGTCAAACGTAATACATAATATATAATGTATTACATAATTCAAACGTAATACACTATATATTCAAACCTAATCCCTTTGTACCCTCACGCCTTATCAACTCCACTTATAAAGATTTAGCAACGTAATGCAAAACAAATATCATGTTTTATTTTTGCTGATTCTAGACTCTTAATCTGAATTTAATTTTCTAATTTTTAAACGTAATACATTATATATTTACCCTAATCACTTTTACCCTCAGTCTCCTTCATAGGGTTGTTATATATGTACCTCTAGCCAAATATTTATTTTCAATCTATACATCTTATTTATTTATTTATTCATTCATTCATTCATCGTTTCTATAGTTGGTTTCTCTATATATTCTCTATTTTTTATTATATCTTCAATTCACCTAAGCCATATTCGTTCAAAACTAACATGGTTTATAAATTTCTTGACCAGTTTTCAATTAAACTCTAAATTCTTAGTTTCCGCTTTAACTCTTTGGGGCACATCCACCCCTATTAGATTTCCCTCTCTTTTTAATTTTTTGCATCTCTTTTCCCCTGCTTATATACTCTAAGGTAACAGAATAGGTCTACTAGCTAGCAGGTGATTTATGCCATCCTACTACAAACCACATTATTTCCTCGCCACGCACATTATTTATTCTATTCCTTGGCAATTGGCAGAGTTATTAGTTTAATCGCATCTCCTTTCCGCCTACTTAAACGTTGTTGCTGGTGAATGTTGTCTAGTGGTCAAATAGATTTTCACCCACCAAACGAAATTTAGTACAAGTGGCAATGCTGTACTCACTGACCACTATGAAAATCTTTAGTCCAGATAAAGTGGTTTGCTATATATACCCTTCCTCATTAATTAACGTCCTTAGCTTCTTCTCATTCTTCTCCTTCTTCACTTTCTTCTCCTTTTCTTCTCCGTCTTATTCTCCTTTTCTTCTCCTTTCTCTTCTTGCTTTTCCCCGCCTTCTTTCTTTTTCTTTTTTCTTCTTCTTCCTTCTTTCTTCTTCGTATTCTTCCTCTATATCCTCCCCACGTGATCTCTACGCTAATTCCTCGTCCTTTAACCGCACTTTTATTTACTTTTTGTTTCCTCTTGATATAAGCCAAAAAAACAATGGCTGGAAGACGCACAATGTGACAGCCCGCCTTTGATGCAAGCCTGATGAAGTGCCACTCTAATATCTAAAACCGCAAACATTACGTAGATTTTCACTTCGATTGTTTGTGTAAATTGGTGTCGCAAACAGAGTTGGCACAGAAATAAATGTAACTAATCATTAAAGATGTGCTAAAGTATTTCTTTGTCTTCTTATTATTTGGAATTTATATATATATACATATAGAATTTAGGTTAGTTGAAATATGTTTGTGGCGGCAAATACACTGCAGTTATTGTGGAGAATATATATCTCTTATAGTAAAGCGGTGTGAAAACATCCGGTTCATTCAGTGTTGCCACCTATTAGGAATCTCAGACATCGAGGTTTCAAGCTTCTTGGCCCTTGTCAATGAGATGTACCTAAGAGAGGCAACTCTGAAGGAACTTATAAAGCCATAGCCTTATGCATAATTCAGTCAACAACGTTGACTGATTTGCGCTAGTAGATCGCCCGATCGAGGAAAATAACAAAATGTCAGCGCTAAGGAGATATATTCTCCACGGTAACTGCAGTGTATTTGCCTTTTAGCAACTGAAATATGCCACAAACCACTTTAGATTTCATTATTCAAAGTTTCATCCTGGGAGACAATTTTCAGACGAGGATAGAACGTTCAGAAATATTCCGATTATATCTCAGTTATCGGTTTCTTTTCTATGTGTCTGTGCAGCTTGTTGGTAAAAATACATGCACAACAATACGCACACACACACACACAAAGATATTCATACATATATATATTTATGAAACTCAGAGAGAGAAAGAGAAAAAAACTGATTTTTAAAATAATCTTAAGTTAATTTCTTCCCCACCAAAATTGCTT
Source organism: Octopus bimaculoides (assembly GCF_046866305.1). Classification (NCBI taxonomy): domain Eukaryota; kingdom Metazoa; phylum Mollusca; class Cephalopoda; order Octopoda; family Octopodidae; genus Octopus; species Octopus bimaculoides. The sequence goes on along the minus strand of NC_142934.1, from coordinate 76,888,381 downwards.
CAGAGAATAAAGTTGCAGTTATGTCGTGTGCAATTTCTAAGTTGTACCGTTGAAAGGAAAAGCTATTTAATTCTTGCCATCTCTGGTTATGCGTCTGTATACGTGATCCTACGTACAGATCGATTTCTTTATTATCCACCAGGGGCGAACATAGGCAGTACAAACACAATATCGGGGAACCAAAATTATAAAACGGAGTCATAAAGAAAGAAGCAAAATTTTTAAGAAAACGAATGAATCATGAAAAAGATGATATAATGAGGCGGAATGCCCACTCGAACCCCGAAGTCGAGTGGTTACATTGAAACCGTTTTGCCGTTCAAGTATATACATCTAAAATCCAGCTGTTCAATATCATACTCTTTTTTTTTTGTTCGGTATAACAGGTCTGTTTTGGCAATTTCTCTCTATCCCCGATCACCTTCCACAACTCAATACCTTTATCATTCTTTTTAACTATTTCCATTTGTGCCTTATTTAACAATTGGCATATTATAGTCTCACCATCTTCACCCCAGAATTCCTCTTCGACCCCATCCTTCCACTCGCTCATCCGGTTTACAATGTCATCCTCCGCGTCCGCATACAGAACGCAAACAAAACAAACAGGGGGAGGAGGAACCATATCTACAGCATGTGTGCTTGCATTTCTTTTCTGTTTTCTTGTTGGAGGGGAATGGGTAGGTTTGGTGCCTGCATGGGGAGGGTGTGGTGAAAAGGGAGAGGATTGGGGTTCACAAGTAAAGTACTTACTTTCTTTTTCTTTCTTTTCTTTTCCCGGCTATTTCCCATTCCCTATCTCCTAATACTGGAGTTTCTTTTTCTACTTCTACTTCTTGTATCCTCTCCTGTGGTGGTGGCTGTCGCTCTTCTACCATTTTAGGTGGTGGAGGGCAGTTCGCTCTTATGTGGCCTTTCAGGCCACATTTAAAACGGCGAGGAATCCTGCCCTCCACCCATACTTTCAGGCTCAAATCCCCAATCCACAGGTTCTCGGGTAGCACTTCGAGGACCTCCATCTTAGCTTGGACGGTAATTTCGACGATTTGTCCCTTCCATGTTGCTCCTTCCATCACTTCTGCTTGAACCACCTTCACCTCCTTTTTTCTTTCAATAATGATAGCCCCCACCACCCAAGCCGCATCGATTTCAAGGGGAATCCCTTCCACTTTGATTTTGGCAATCCTCTTACCCATGTAAGACGGCAAGAGGACTACCTTTTCCGTTTTTAACACCTTGGCAGCGTGGGCTATCGCTTTTTCTCCGTTTTATAATGGACGACAATCGTCCCGAACTTTCCTCCTCTGGCCAGGTAGGTAATATCTGGCCAGACTGTCTTCAGCGCCTTGTCTATCTCTCTCTCTCCTCCATGTGGTTGATTCTCTTTTTCTCAACTGAGTAAACTTTATAAGTTACCATCTTCTTTTGTATTTCCTCCATCCTTGTCTCCGGTAGGGACAACCTCACGTCGTTCCCCACCTTTACAGACATTCTACTGTCTTTTTCCATATTTTCCAGGTTTATTTTCTTCCTTTCCATCTCGGTTGCCTCTGCAAAACTTTTCTCTTTCAAACATGCGTCCTACATCTTTGCTGCCTTAACCAGTTCCTCCTCCGTAGAGGACAACTCAGTCTCGCTCAGGTCCGAATATACTCGTCTTCCACCTGCCATCTCTCCGTACTACCGAGAGACGGCACAACAACTCAAAAAGTTGTGGTAGAACGTCGCTAACCTCGTTGCTTCCAGTGTGGTAAAAAGGGCCACGTCAGGGCGGACTGCAAGGAGAACGAAAAGGTCCTACGTACTGGTCGTGACCGTACCTTTGCAAGGTACATTCATGACTGCTGTCATGCATACATGCTGAAGAATCACATTTTTTTCGGTTAGAATGTTGTTGCATTACTAGCAGTTAGTCTATTGGCTGTTCATTGGTTGTAATATGTGCTTCAGGAGCGGAGTGAAATGATTGGATGCAGCTGTTTGGGTGCTGACGACTTGTCACAGCTGAATATAGATATCCAGATAGAGTGAGCGAGTTAGAGAGAGAGAAAGAGAGAGAGACATTACAATTTATAAATTGAACATGATTGACAAACATTTTCTCTCTGCTCATACCCGTGGAGAAATATGTTTCACTCACATAAACGGGAAAAGAGAAGAGGGAGAGGAGGAGGAATGAGAGAATCATTAAAAAGTCTGATGCCAAATATGTCGGTGTCGAATCAGATGCCAAATATGCGACACCAAATCTACTGAGGCCAAAACGCCTCTTATCCCTCGGAAGATATTTGATTGATATTTCTAGCATTGTGAGACGTTCATGACTTTCTCACGTTCAGTTAGCAGTTGCAAAATGGGAGTGAACTTGTGTCAACCGAGTATTAAAAGCTGATCATATTCTAATTTGTAAGTTTACTGAAGAGTTAAAGCAGTCGACTGAATCATTATAGTAGTCGAGTTCATTTGTTCCTCCAAGTCGGTTTTAACTACATATAAAGGTTTGACATTATTTGTTCTATCATTCAAGGGCCAATAAAATATGTTTCAAGAATATGCATTGCGGTGATGTTTCATTTCCATGGATGCCTTCGGTAAACAAACTTGGCCTTCTTGTTAAAAAGAGACAACAAAACACAAAGTCTATAAAACAGTCGCTTAGAATCAATTCATCCGACTTGGGCTGAATTAACAATAACAATTGGTGTCTTATTTTTTTAAGCGGCACAAAAGCCTTCATATTTTAGATTCAGAGAAATGGGATATAATTAATTACATAACTTTTTCAAGAGCTTAGAATGTTCTAAGGGTAGTCATTTGAAGTCAGTCTGGAATCTGAAAAGCGTTGCAGATTTGCTTCTTCGAGAGATTGTATTTTGCGCTAGTCACAAACCACAGATTTAATTAAGTTAAAATAATTATTTATTTCTTAGCAACAGGGCACATTCTTGTAAGACGGAGAGATTAGCATATAAGCCTTCAGTGCATTGCTTCAGTCTACGGAGAAATAAAATGTTAAAATAAATTTCCGGTGTGACTAGAACTCAGTAACATGCAGACTCGAGCTATTTATTGGTTCGTATTTGACTATGGACCCCCCCCCCCTTCATACTTCCCAGTAGACCATCAGCAACGCAAGCGAAGTTAATTTACGCGAGCTGAGCATCAAATTGTTGTTTAGCTCAAGGTCAGTATAGATCGAACAGACTTTTAATCAAAGACATTCCAGACATGAACATCCTGTCTTTATAGGGATATACCGGAGTATATTATCTAATGTATTCTGTACTTATTTAGACGCTAGGATGTGATTCGAAGGAAACGTGACTGCTATTTCTAGTATGTCGAGGATTACGAAGAGGCTCTGATTCGAATTCTAATGTAGTGGAATCTCAAACACGACAGGACGCCGGACTAAATGCCTCGCTCTTATCTAGTTTCATTCCCCCTTCTTTTTTAGTCGAAATACCGCAATGATCCATTTCAGCCTTTCATTCTTTCAGTGTCGATGAAATAAATACCAAAATTATACTGGAGTTGATTAAATTAGCTCTACCACTTCCCGTCACCCTCATAAATGTGTGATATCATGAAAATGTAAGAAATCAGATTTAACCTTGAGCTGGTAAGTCGGTGTCGACTTGAAGGCATCTAATTCAGTCGCATTTACAAATTGAAGTCTGGCCGGCTTTAGGTAAACAGAAGCCAGTTTCTTTTCCCCAGTTCGAGCATATTAATTATACTATCTTGCCAATTTCACCAACAGTTCTTGTGTTTATTAACCCTTTGGCTGTCCAAAGCATTTTCATAAGTCTGTCCTAAACGTCCATACTTGTTGTTAGACTTTTAGTTAGCCCACGTTTCCTACGTTCTGAGTAACATATAGCTTTCTTTTCCAAGTCCCAAGTTACTTTGATGGTTGAAACAAATTAGAAATATGTATCATATATGACACATGAACGCCAGGGAAATATGTCCACTGTATTAAATGTGATACACAGGATGGGCAAAAGGTTAAGTTCAGCATTTAGTCTGGCGTATCTATCTTTCAGTGGCAAGATCCAAGAAAACAAAGTGTACCGCAATGCCGGATTCATTTCATGTTCCTTACTCCTTATATCTACGGAAATATGAGAGATAGGTTCCCGCGACCTTGTACTTGGCACACTAATAATTAAACTTTCTGCAATCAAACATAGGAGCCTCTACGTATTCATTCAAGCTGCTAGAAATAACAACCTAGTCTCCTTTAAATTACATTCTGCAATTTTATTTTCAAAAGCAGCGCACGGGTAATTTAGTCCTAGATACCTCGAAGAAGACGGCTTGATCGCGGTTGAAATGCTTTTGATCATAGTACTGCTGGAAGTCTTGCTTTCATCATGAACAGCCAGTGTACCGTAGCCAGCGAGGGCTTCTGACAGCTTGCATTTGCAAAATATGGAGCTAATATTCCGTGAGTCACCACACTACAGCAGCGTAACTTTCAGCTAAGTAGACTGGAACAACATGAAATGAAATGGTTTGATCAACGATGCAACACGCCGTCCAATCCAACAATCGAACCTGTGGCCTTATGATCATAAATCTAACGGGTTAATTCATAGGCCACAAGCCGCCCTATCCGGAAATTATATACACGACCTTGAGATTGTGAGTCCAGTAGCCTTCACATGTCATGATTTACCTGCTCAGGAATTCTCTAACAACCAGTCAACATCACCATGTAAACATAGATAGTTCTTTTCTTCGTGGTACACTAACATAACTCATTATATGGCAGATGCTTCTATCCTCTCGTCATTGTACATCCCATTATATGTATTATCACCTCCAGACATATCTTCAACAGACCAGAACACTATACAACCTCAACTGAAGACAATCTGTCCAAGTTCACTCAAACAAACGCATTCAAAAATAACAGCAGCTTTATAAGCGTCATATATTACTAAACATGGTATTAGACCTTCTCGGTTAAATGGTAAGATTGGCACCACACATGGTGCCAATCAATGAATCGAAGCAACAGTTGTCGGGATCGTATCGAGTTAATCTCGTCCACCACTCAAAACTACAAGAAATTTACGTGGTCGCGCGACCTGCTAGAACTACCGAAATCTCCCCCAAACTCATATTCTACTGCTTTTAAAAAAGAAAGGAACACGTTGTATAATGTAGAACGGAATACATTTTAACTGAAAAGAAATAATGCAGGATAGTCATGGATAGAATGCCTATAGACAGATGTCAACAACAACAGCAAAATGGGATTTAGTTCAAAACGGGGGCACCAGTTTTCATTTATGTTTTATGTAGTGTTTTTGGTACCGAAAGACTTTCAAACTTCGTATACTTATCTATTTTGTGTTATAGAACAGAAAAAAAATTTTGTATTCGGAGTTATTTCATGTAAAAAATTGTCTTATTTCGATAATTTCAACCAATCACTGACAAGTATTCAACTGTTTGCAGTTACTTCTTTGGCAGTTTAAGCGGTGTAAAGCGTATTTAATCTCCATTTATAATTTCGTTAACATTTGCCTGAACTGTATGTATACAACATTTGCTTTTTTCATTTTCTTTCACGCGTGTTTATTTCGTTAACATCTGCCTGAACTGTATGTAAGGTTTATTAGCTACTGCCTAACCCTAATCCTAATCCTACTGCCAATATGCTTCAGCCATTTTTTGACAAGGAAACAATAATTTTATCACCGCCAGAATCGTTTGAGAATCGTTTGTTTACGTAGTCAGCACTTACTGTATTCGACTGAATGGACGTCAGTCATTGGTTGAAATTACAGAAATACGACAACTTTAACATGAAATAACTTGCGATGTACGTTTTTTTTTTTTTGTTAAGAAGACTAAGAGAAAAAGATGTTTTATATGACACATTCTACCAGTGTCCCAAATTTCAAAGTGTTTCGTTAAGAAAATACTGGTGCCCCCGTTTTGAACTAGATCAGCAAAATGAACTGTGAAGAAAGTAAAATATGCCCAGTGTTATGTATACCAATAAGATAGGGAAGGGTGAGAACTTACCCTATATTTTCCGAAGGTGGCGAGATAAACGTTTATCAACGACCGTTTGGCAGAAGTGAAATAACGTTGGTATGAATAACCAAATACAGGAAGTTAGCATAGTACGAGACAGGTAACCTCGTTCACTTCCTGTTAACGAGCAAGGCAGGTAATCTCGTACTTCCTGTTAAAAAGGGGAATGGGCAAGACAGCGGGAGCTTGGCGCGGATAGAACCAGAACGAGAGACGGAGCTGCATACGGGTTGGATCGTTCACCACCTACCTTGAAACCATTGAGACTGGACATAATCTCCATATATGAACATTTACTTCCCTGTTTGAACACTTTGTTGATGCGATCAGAAGTTTACCCCTTTTTCTTACATTATAATTTGTCTGATCGTAACACCAGACATAAATGAATTAACCTAAGAATATGATGTATTGTTCTCAACCAGACGGATTACTGGACCTATTGATCTGTGGATCGCATTTAGTCATTTCAACTACGTGCCATAGGTTCACTAGTGTCATAGGTTCGCTCGATGATTAACCTGGGCCTACACTACAAAAACGACCTCAGTATGTTGCTGTTGTTGTTGCTGTTGTTTTCACTTTCTATTCCTACTATTGTATTTACTTTCGTCAGTTTCTCGGTTCAGAGTTTAAAATCCCGTTGGAGTCAACATTGCTTTTCATCTCTCAAGGATCGCACAAGTATGTACCAGGATGGTACTCTTAATTCGATCAACAATAACACTCTGCTACAAAAATTAGTCTTGCATCTAAGAAGGAAATCAATAATTTTGATTGGTTGTTTTACAATTAAAATTAACTCTCTATAGCCAAAATTATTCATACAAATATTTACTTAACCCAACTTCCGTTTGTTTCGTGAGTCATGAGGAGAGATACGAATAGTTTCGATAATCGTTTTTGTTATTGTAGTTATTTTATTTCGTTTGTTTTGCTTTTTGTTGAATCAGGCCATCGCTAGTTTCCTCGCAGTAGTTTCCGTTTATTAAAATTTATTGTAATGAGAAATCTAATCAAATATCTCACACAATGGAGCCAGTGTGTAATCAATCGAATATGTTCATTAGCGGTTATTAGAACAGAAATAAAATAATTTCTGCAGAGGAATGCTATAATTTCATTTATAATTGCCGATAATAATTTGGAGAATTTGTGCATGGCACATACAAACAAAAATGCTTACGCAGGACATTCGTTTGTATAGCGACGATAGTGGTGTAGAGCTGTGGATAGTCGATAGGAAAAACGCAATAACCAGCTAGGAAGTCACAGGTTCGAAGCTTATCACCGGTGACTGGTCGTGTGTCTCACCAAAGCAGTTAGTTCTCCACTTGTTTCTATACAGATACAGTAGGGTGGTATTATTTACCACCACAAGGAGTGGAAAATGGATGAGCATTTAGTTGGTTTGCAATATCAAATTCAGTTCTAAGTGTGAGGAATGTTACCTTCAGTAGACCAGCGTCCTAGTACAAGGATGTTTATTTGTCATCCATTTAAACTAAGAAATTTGTGGTTGAGCAACGGACCGAGTGATCATCATTCAAGCTCTGAAATGATTGATTTTCAACTTGTGCAAACAATATAACGGGAAAACATTCAAACTGAGTCTGATAAAATTTCGATTCCCATTTTATTTATCCCACGTCACTTCGTGTACTGACATTTCGATACAATAATCACCAATCTAGACGATTTCTGAAGATAATCAGTAACCTAAAGAGGGAGGTTCTGGGTTGTCCTTTAAACATTACATGAGGATAAGTCTCTATGGGGCTCTTTGGTTAAGGGAGAGATAAAGAGGTAGATTTGCCCGAAATTTTCCGCAGATAAAAACATCAGTTTCTAAAAGAAATCTATTTATCAATTGATAATACATAGCTTCCTCTCTTCCTTAGACACAAATATACCAGTTATTTAGTGAAAACATTTTTACCAGAAGACATGTTACCTCAATATTTAGTATCACCACACTATTTAGTCATGTTTGACCTATGGACTCCTCAGATATGACATCAATCGTCTGAGGTCATTGAAGGAGTGTTCTGTAAAGCACTATGTAGCAGAAATGGATGACAAGATTCCAGCGATTTTGTTACAAGACGGGCAATACCCCCTGAAGAACGTTCTTGTAAACAGTTTCAACAACCCCCTGTTGCCGGTACCTAAGAACCTGATGGAGGCATTTAGTCCCTACAAATTTTGTGTAGATTGTTGTTTCTGCCATTAATAGATCCAGATCAAAACAATGTCATGCAACAATTCAATAGGATTCATCTGATGCATAAGGATCGATGATAATGTAGCAGAGTGCGCAAACATGCCATGATCACTACCATTAAACAGTGATTCTATTTCCAAAGATAAACTTTCTTTACAAAAATAACAGAGATGTGTAATAACAGTCTTTGTTAGTTGTACCTTGTGGCACTTCCGTTGCTGATTCACCAGCTATGGCTTCTCATAAACGAGACGCCCACCTTTTTCGCTTTTCGTGAAACACTTGCTTACTTAAACGAGAATCTTGTGTCTTGAATGATTCCACTGAAAGTTTTATCTAACTTTTCAGTACGTTATCAAAACGCCTTTAACTAGGTAGAATCGTTACAGCATTATCTGTTGTAACACGTTCAATCTTTCACTGAAGTGTTTACTGAATTTCTTTGTATTTTACAGTATTATTTTCTGCACAACTAATCCAGTTAAGAAGACAAAATTACATATAGCATTCAATAATATATCCGTATAGATTATTTTGGAGTCTCGATTATTTGTCAAGTTAAGCAATACCTTTATGAAATGAGTAATTATGCTGCGATAACTTTTACTTCTTCAAATTCCCAACACCACATGATACGCTTTGAGATTTGTTCTCTGCCTATAACAAGAGACAGAGATGGCAAGAGAAGACATTTTATTCTTGTTACCAAACCTCAGTGAACACTGTTCATCGAAACATTTTTCACTGATTTCAGCTGAAGGTGTTGCATATTATTGTATGAAAGTATCTCTGATTTCTCCTTCAGTAAGGAATATGGGGCAATATAGTTCATTCTTCAAACACTATTCCAGCAATTTTGAAAGGCTAAGATTAGTTGATACCTGACAGATACTTCATCTTATCGACGCCGAAACGGTGAAAGTCTAAGTAACCTGAGCTTAGAACATAAAGAACCAGAACAAATACCACAATGCATTTTGCCCGATGCTCTAACGATTTAACACATCGACTGACTTCAATCTAGGTCACAATACGGCTTTCTGTTGACACTTGATGCTCCATCAACATTAGGGGATTATCCTCAACACTTATTTGTACCGTTAGCTATGCTGCCTATAACCACCATGTCTAAAACAAGTATTTTGTTTTAGACAATATGTGAGGCTCACTGCATATTTGTAGCTAACTGATTTACTAATTTTTTGGTTTGTTTTTGCCTTGTCTCGGAAATATTTTTGTATCAAAGATGTAGAAGTTCCAAAACTTCACCTATGTTATGCAGTCTTTTGTATGAATTTGCTGAGCTTTGGGTGAGGGCAATGAACATAGTTTCCAATTACCCTTAGTTTCACGTTACTTGCTGCTTCTATACAGAATATATTACCGACCTAACGCCAAATACTTGTGTTTCTCGTTCGCTTGATAGTCTATCCACTTCTTGAGCTTTATAAGCTGGTTTGTGTTTTTTCCAGTTTTTAAAAGTAAAATAAAAGTGTATGAAGCCTTGAAAAGAGTAATACGAAGTTTAACATTTGTCAATGTCATGGGGAAACCAAGAATACAGTTTAAATAATTCACTATTGAAATCTCACAAACTAGAAACTAGACTCCTTGCCAAGTTTCTTTACTTTATTATGGTGTCAGTAATATCTTCATACGAAGTCAACAGTGCCACAACAATTTTTTTATGGGTCACGTTCATTCAATCGTTATTTTCAGATTCTTTATAGATTCGAGGTTTTTGCGATATCTTGATCGTGACTGTCAACAAAGCTGTTCTTAGCGATTGTCTGGGAAAAATAATAGATATGTCACTTATCATTATCACTCCCTTCTTTATACGAAAGATTTAGTGTTGAATGATTTGTTTTAAAGCACAGAATCTCTGTTTCGATTTTTCGATATGAAGAGTTGCTAAGTGAATTTTTTTTTTAATTCTGAATTAAACCACCGCTAGTTTCCTCGCAGTAGTTTCTGTTTATTAAAATTTATGCAATTAGAAATCTAATCAAATATTTCGCACACTGGAGCTAATGTGTAAATAATTGAAATTGTTCATTAGCAGTTATTAGAAGAGAAGTAAAATAATTTTCTATAGAGAGATTGTATAATTTCATTTATGATCGCTGGTAATAATTTAGAGAACTCGTCCACGATACGTACAATGCATGTGCAAATGTAAGACATACATGCGTTGAATATCTTTATATTTTTATGCTTCTATTTCGATACTTATTTTGTATATGAGAAGTGGCTAGCTGGCCTTACAATTACGTATTAAAACTTGGGTGAACCGAATATGTAACTTTGTGAACATTGATCTAAGGTCACAGATTTTAAAAGGAGATATATATTCGATTGAATCGTTTCCTGCTATATCACTGGCACGTATGCTATCGGTAGCTGAAAAGCAAAGTCGATTCCAGTAAGATTTGAACTCAAATACAAAAGAGCAAAACTAGAGTACCGCTAGCCATTTCGCCTAACGTTAAACTGTTTTAGCTGTTCACTCCCCAATGAATAAACATTTATAGGAATGGTGTAGTATAATCGATTGAATCTTTTTACAGTTTATTAATGTTTGCTATTTTATCGATCCAGAAGGATGAAATGCAAAATCGATCCAGATGAAAAAAATGCAAAATCGATCCCATGGCGATTTGAACTCGCAACATGAAGAATTATAACTAAGTGTCTCTAGGAATTTTTTGTTTTCACTGGCGCTCTATTTTTGCTGTTCACCACCCGTGACCATGCACATAATGATTTCTCAATAATAATTCAGTTTCATCCACTGAATTATTATTCAATAAAGAAATCATTACGTGCGAGGTCATGGGTGGTGAACGACGAAAATGGTTGAAAGCATAAAACAACAGAAAGCAAACAGAGAAAAGGTTAGAACAAAATCCACTACACCAAAATTACAATTAGTATTCTGCAAAACTTACAGTCAGGATTGTGTCAATATCTTAGGTATAAATCCTGCGAGAAAACATTGTTGCTGGATTCCCTCACTGCCATAAAGAAAAGAAGGAAAATTCACGGGCACTGTGTGATTAAGAAACTCACTTTGCAACCACGTGGTTTTGGATTCAGCTGAAGTCACTTAGGCAACCACGTGGTTTCAGATAGAGCTGGTAGAAACGTTAGCACGCCGGGCGAAACGCTTAGCAGTATTTCGTCTGTCTTTACGTTCTGAGTTCAAATTCCGCCGAGGTCGACTTTGCCTTTCATCCTTTCGGGGTCGATAAATTAAGTACCAGTTGCGCACTGGGGTCGGTGTAATCGACTTAATCCTTTTTTCTGTCCTTGTTTGTCCCCTCTATGTTTAGCCCCTTGTGGGCAATAAAGAAATAAGTGTCTTCTGCCGTACCCCACCGGACCGATTAATACATTGTGAGTCGTGTGTGTTTGACCACCACCTCGTTTGACAACTGCTGTTGGTTTCTTTACGACCCCCTGTAACTTAGTGGTTCGGCGAAAGACACCAACAGAATAAGTAGCGGACATAAAAATAAGCACTGGGGTGGGGATCGAGTTGTTCGACTAAAAAGCCTTCAAGACAATGCCCCAGGATGGGCATAGTTGAATGACTGAAACAAGAAAAGGATACGAACAACCCATATTCACAAACGAATGATAGCCAAAATGAAGAAGAAAGAATCGAGAACATAACAATATGAGTACCGGATAATCTCAATCAGGTGACGGCGTAAAAACTAGGCTATGGATTAAATCTACCACAAAAGAATTGAAATAATCTCCACTGACAGATTTCCACAGTTTCCTTTTCTCAAATTTTGGCTGGCTCGAGGTTACTCTTTTACTCTTTTACTTGTTTCCGTCATTTGGCTGTGGCCATGCTGGAGCACCACCTTTAGTCGAGCAAATCGACCCCAGGACTTATTCTTTGGAAGCCTAGTACTTATTCTATCGGTCTTTTGCCGAACCGCTAAGTTACGGGGGCGTAAACACACCAGCATCGGTTATCAAGTGATGTTGGGGGGACAAACACAGACACGCAAACATATACACACACATACATATATATATATATATATAAATACATTTATACGACGGGCTTCTTTCAGTTTCCGTCTACCAAATCCACTCACACGGCTTTGGTCGGCCCGAGGCTATAGTAGAAGACACTTGCCCAAGGTGCCACGCAGTGGGACTGAACTCGGAACCATGTGGTTGGTAAGCAAGCTACTTACCACACAGCCACTCTACGCCTATGGAAGCATAGATAACACTTATTCTGTTGTAGGTGCCGAGTAATGATGGTATTGAGACGTATTGAACCTGAAGCCATATAATTGCAAAACGAAATTCTTAAATATGCAGCTATACGTCCATTACTTTTCCATTGTGCAAATTTGATTAACGCTAGAACTAATTATGGCACCTTTTCCCGCTTTTTTTATTAGCTATTTATTAGCTATTTTAAGACAGCAAGGGTGAGAGTAGAAAAATGCGCGCGTGCGCATATGTATGTGCGCATGTGTATGTGCGCGCGCGTCCGTGCGTGCTTGCTGCGTTGTGAACAATATTGTAATATTGCAAAAAAATAACTAGACGGAAAATTTTCTTTCGAAAATAAAAAAGCAGACAGTAATAGACAACTGATGAAAGTATTACACTAGCACACCTGTACGGGTGCTTTCTTTTCATTTATCAGGAACATCCTTTTGTCCATCACTATTGATTTTGGGTGTTATACACACACGATACACACACACACACACACACACACACGCACACACACACACATATATATATTTATGAAGAAACAAAAGTGGGTGCTCATCATTTTTACTTATTTCATGTCTATATTTGTTGTAATAGGTTGCTGATAATGAGGAAGGAGGGGAGGACGGAGGAAGTGGATTGAGCTTGTAATGAAAGATGCTCCAGCTGAAGATATTCCATCTCGTCCGCCTCTCAGGCGTTACATTCCTAGAACTGCATTATTCGACATTTTCCTCACGTTACAAGGCAACATGGCGTGATTTGTGCGAGATTTGACTGTCATTTCAAATACATTGAAGGACGACATATTGACTCTCTCTCTCTCTCTCTCTTGTTGGTTCGTTATCGCCATTGTTCTTTAACCTTAGACCCGCTCTGTCTGAGCAGTCCTCTGGGTAAAGAAGTTCCAGCCAAGACATTATTATCCTTCTCTTGGATATTGCGCATCTAGAACCATTTTATTCAAGGTGTCTTTTGTTATAAGTTGGGACTGGGGAAGTGTTGGCTGCTATATCTAGCAAGTCAGACCGTCACGCAGAGTCCCTTTCACTAGCTCGTTGTAATACAGGCCAATGTGACACCTGGGTTTTAATATTCTTTACAGCATGTATGAAATATATATTCATTTTTTTTAATTATTTATATATTGCAAAGGGAGGAGAGTCGATGCCCATCACTTTTGAAGGCCCTCCAAAACTATTGAGAGCATTATCTGAACCTCAGTAGGCTGATTTCTACAAGCAGATCGTGGGCCAGAAGGCAGCCTCAGGGCAGTTCGACTGAAGAGAATTATGGTCAAAAGACGTTCTCAATGTGACCATTTCTTGTTTTCAGGATTACATTATCCAATGTACCATTATTCTAAAGCACGTGAGGGGTATCCGGATGATACTTCTAGCAAGTCCAACGATGGCTCGGTGGCTCGTATATGAGACTAGCCAATTCTAACTGGCAGCAGTTCTGGTGGAAGTGGAGATCAAGAGAATAAAGTATTTAGTACGGTTTTTTGTTGATTGCATACAATGAATAAAAAGAGAAGACCAGTTGGATACATGGCGTGAGCCGAGTGGATGATAGTTACGAAATTTATAGAAATTAACGGCGAAGCTACACAAAAATTAATTTTCACAATGCAACGTGTCAGCTATTGGGACAAGCTGAACAAGTTAAGACTCTATTCACTGAAACGAAGTCGGAAATGATATGCAGCGATATACACCTGGAAAATCCTGGAAGGACTTGTACCAAAGTTCGGCATTGCAAGTTACACAAGCAGCAGAACGGGGCGGGACACTGCATAGTGCCAAAAATCACAACATCGCCATAAAGATATAGAACCAGACACTGCAACAGCTTGGGCTTCAATGGCCTACAGCTCTTCAATATCCTCTCAAAAAAGCTAAAAGACCTGCACGGTGTTGATATAGTTGTCTTCAAAACACAGCTGGATCTTCTCCTGCTGCCCTTATCAATAGGAAATGTAGATGAATGCAGTAGCATCAAACTCCTTCATTCACTAAATGTCATATATCAGAGAAGGTTTCAAGTAGTCAAGGTGTAGCAAATCTAACGGTGATACCCCAGCATATGTGCTACACTCGAGCTGAAACTAGTTAAAGATTTAAAGAGTTAAAATAGAGGTGACTGTTATAACAGCCAAAGACAGAACAGGCAGAAAAAGCAGCTCGTTTGTTAACCAGTGATTGGTTATCTTATCTTTTGCTGGCTTCAGTCAATATATTTTGGCTATGCTGGAGCTTAGTCGAACAAATCGACCCCAATACTTATTAAGTCTGGTACTCTTTTGCCTCACCGCTATGTCACGGGAACGTAATCAAGCTAAAGTAGTGGTGGAGGATAAGCAAACACACATTATATATATTATTCACACAACGAATTTGCATACAGTTTCCATCTACCAAAATCACTTACAAGATATTGGTCGGTCCGGCGTTATTGTAGAAGACACTTGCTTAGAGCGCCTGCGCAGTGGGACTAAATCCGGAACCACGTGACTGCAAAGTCAGCTACTTAACCACAAAGTGAGTGTATGTCAACCAGTCGAAGGGTTCCCCGCTTTTTAAATATTGTCTAGGATGTTTTACTATGTACAAATACGTTGTATCTCCCATGTGTTTAAATATAAGCATATATTCATCATTCAGAACTAGATTAATCACAAAACTTATTGGGAATTCCTAAAAACAAAATCCTGTGTTAGACAGTTCGGTATTCTCTATAAATGCACAAAAAGCGTTTTAAGGGCTACATACTTTGTATTATAGTTATTGGATTAGCGAAACAATTATGAGAACGGAACCAAGAGATAAGCCCCGCTTTCCCGAGAATTACCGGGTACTTCAGCTAGTACATATATATAAAAGGAAATGGAGAGTTATAACTGAGCCGTCCTCGATCATATACCTACTTAGTCTGGGCTGATGGGGAGGTAAGGTACAGCATCTCATTAACTACCAATAAATTCTTTTTAATATTGGCACAATGTCAGCAGATCTGTGGGAAAGGGGAAAAGCCCATTACATCGACCCCTGTAGTGGACTACTACTTATTTTTCCGATCCCGAAAGGTTGAAAGGCAGAATCACCCTCTGTGGAATTTGAATTCAGAACGTAAAGCGCCAGATGAATGGCGCCAAGCATTTTCGCCGACGTGCAAATCATACTGCCAACTCACCACCTTATTAACCAATAAATTAATTTTAGGTTTGTTTCTGTCTTCTCATATTTGCCAACAAAAGTTTTTATCCGTTGCGTTAAATATGTCTTTCTTTAAGTTTACTTACATTTCATATCTCTTAGTTTCTTCTTAATACAGATCTACCCCATAGCCACCACCGTTACCCGCCTGTTCTCAAATTCTACTGAATTTGCTTAATAAGTAATAGTAATATACTACTTCGAGTATAAACAATAAATTTTGCAATAGATTATGCACAAAGTAAAAAAAGAAAGAATGTAAATTGGGAAACCTACGGAATCATATAACTACGCTCATGCTCGAGTACCGCTTCCAGGAGTTTTCAACAATCATATCAATTATCAATGCTGGTAATTATTTCAGACTTGCGCTGATTTTTATCGATCTCTGTTTATCGAATGGTTAATTTAGCTTTTGAATATAACGGATGCATCTTAAATGGATACTGCTAGATGTGCCGTTTTACATAGGCAGACGCGCGCGCGCGCACAAGGCCACGCTTCCGCTCAGTTTTTATCACTAAAATCTCTCTCAGAGGGCAAGGTATTGGAGAACACGAAGCGACAATGATGCTTTTTCGAACCATCCTGTCATTCAATCACACACACACACACATACAAACACACACGCGCGCACGCACGCACACATTCACACTACACCCACACACACATACATAAATACATGCATACATACATACGTAAGTACATACACACATGTACGCATGCTCAAATGGTTAAAATAATTGCATCACAACTACGAGGTTCCGGTTTCGAATCCACAGTGTAGAATCCTTGGGCAAATGTCATTCTCTAAAAGCCAATCATTTATCCATCCCTTGGCTCTACAATTTGGTCGACTGAAATTGTATAGAAGACCGTCGGATTGAATGTCCCTGTATTTCAAATGTATAGTCATGTCCACACACAGAGATTTCGAGGAGACAATGTGTGTGTGGAGTGGTCAGCTACTCATGCTCTAATTCAGTGCGCAGGTAATTCAGTTGACAGAACAAATG
>NC_142934.1:76859112-76869112 GCF_046866305.1 Octopus bimaculoides | reverse complement strand
GGCCATTTATATCTGTATACGCATGTCTGTAAAAGGGGCTTGTTTGTGTGTGTGTGTGTGTGTGTGTGTGTGTGTGTGTGTGTGTGTGTATAGAATGGCAATTGCCCATGCACCAAAGTCTCCTACTTTCCACGCATCCGATGTTGTTCAATAAATGCAACTGAATGTAAACAAATATCTGAAGCAGATGGAGAGCCGGAAATTGTAGAGCACCGAACTAAATCCCTTCAAGACATCTACATTCAAATTCCACTAGACAGGAGAGTCTCACTTTTCTTTCTCTCTCTCTCTCTCTCTCTCTCTCTCTCTCTCTCTCTCTCTCTCCCTCTTTTTCTCTCTTTCTCTCTCTCTCTCTATATATATATATATCTCCTTCCCTCCCTCTCTCCTCTGCCATCCACTGTTCTCAACAATATCAACATTAATGCCAACAGCAACAGCCCAACTATGTTATCCTTCGGGGAAATTGGGTGTTACCACAAATGGTACGAATAGAACGTAAGTTTTAACCAGTTAAACTTTCACATGGATCACTTAGAGAAAAGCAGTTCTCTACTGTTTGTGAAAGAGATATTGTATATTCAATGAGTTTTTCACTTACTGATCTTATGTTTGAGAGGGATTGAAAACATTCAACACGCAACAAGAAAAGGAGCATGTTCGCAAATGATGACTAGCTTCTCCAACTAAACCTTTATCCATCCCGTCTAGGACCGGATAGGTGAATGTATATACCAAGGGCTGAGATATACAGTCAAGGATCTTCAAATGAAGGAGAAGCTGATTATCATAGGTTCTGATCGACATCCATAAACCGAAATTTCTGTACTGAGCCTTAAAGCCTTTAGTTAAAAAAGTTTGAAAAGGAAGAATTCATACAACCCCAACAGCTGGACTGTTCGTGCAAAGGAGATTAAGACTTTGGCAACTCCAGATCTTTCTTCAGGTTAAAATATTTTAGAAAGATCTGCTGATGTATATTTACATGTGAGATCTGATCAAAAAGACTTATGATCTAATCCCATCCTAGCTTTTTGCATACCTAGGACCATATTGTCCAAAGTGTCCTTTTTTTAAACCGGTGCACGTTTGTAGGAATTCGGGCGACCACAGAGCTTTACCTCAGTGACTGGAAAAGTGGGTTTCAGTTCTATAGGCGGCAGAAATATAAGATTAACGGATTGTATCGTTCTTGTACGATGTTAAACTTCTAAGTCTCCGGTAAGCAAAACCTTTATAATGAAGTAAAAGAAGCACAAAGAAGGAATTTTCGAGTCCCAGAACTTCGTTGCCTTACGATCATTTACTCATTTATTTATTTATAGATCTGTTTCAACGAGCTTGGTTACATTTAGATGCTACATATGGGTATCAGCCTAGCATATCTGATAGCACATTCTTAGTCAATTAAACTTATATACACATACGCATTTACCATCAAAAGCTACGGCATTAACAACATCACCACCATGAGACACCATATTAAGTCATTTAATCCATCGCTCAATTTAGCATGTTCATTTGGCCATTGGATGGCTTTAGCGGGATCTACTCTACTGCAGGTATTCAGGAAGCAGGTCTCTAGTTTGAAAATAGATGCCCTTCTTACACCAGCAACTCATGTGTAATGATTTCATTTACTTTTTTGACTCCATCAGTCTCGACAGCCTTGGCCGCTACATCATGGCCGCTACCCTTATTCCTC
Organism: Octopus bimaculoides; assembly: GCF_046866305.1. NCBI lineage: Eukaryota > Metazoa > Mollusca > Cephalopoda > Octopoda > Octopodidae > Octopus > Octopus bimaculoides. Next base: position 76,867,407 of record NC_142934.1, on the reverse strand, counting down.
TGATGCGATAGTTAAAGAAACATGCTCAGTTATATACTTACGATGGTAGAATTTGATGTAAGAGTGTTTCCAATTTCTTTCGCTCTGAATCTAGCTGTTCAGTTCGTTCGTCAACCAAGGACTGTAAGTTTGAAGCATACATTTCCATTCTTCCCAAAAGAGTCTCCATAATGTCTTTATCTTTCCCTCTATAAATTGAAAATAAGACTTGAATTACAGCAAGGAAGATGCACAAACGCCATTAATATATCATTAGCAACAAAGGCGACGAACTGGCAGAATCATTAGCACGCCAGACAAAATGCTTAGCGGCATTTCGTCCGTCTTTACGTTCTGAGTTCAAATTCTGCCCAGGTCGACTTACCTTCCATCATTTCAGGGCCGATAGAATAAGTATCAGCTGAACATTGGAGTCGATGTATTCGACTTATCCTCTGCCTTGTACCGAAATTTGAAACCAATTTATTATGAATTGTAAATTAGATTGGTGTAAAAAGAATACTACACATTTCGACCCTCAAAGTATATATATCCTGTATTATTTTAACCAATAAGTAAAACATTAGATATCTCCAAAGCTTCCTGGTCCGGATACAATTCTATATCATGAACCATTCTCAGCAAAAGAGCCGCTAAATGATAGCTCGTTTTGTAAAATTTAGCCGCTAAATCTACCTCAAATTACACCCTACAAACGAAAAACAAAAGAACTCGAGGATAATATGATTCTGGGTTCGCTGCACATAGGAAAAGACAAGATTGTCACGACTGAAATACTTTTGGTCGTAGATCAGTTCGGTTAAAGGATTAAACAACGACAAGCCACTACTAAAATATATGGGTACCTAATATAGACAACCAGGTGAACAAAACGCGAGAAATAAATCCTAGTCCTACACCGGATGCCATTTTATTATAAGCAACATTCCTAAATGATTTGGTATCAATCCTGGAAGCTAAGTGAACGAAGTGAACAGCGTTGAAAAAACAGTATTAGTTACTCTGTGGTAAAAAAAAAAGAAATGTTTGCTTCCCAACCATATGGTCCCGGGTTCAGTCCCACTGCGAGGCACCTTGGGCAAGCGTCTCCTATTATAGCTCCGGGTCGAACAAAGCTTTGTGAATGGATTTAGTTGACAGAAATTGAAAGAAGACCGTAGTAGGTAGATACATAAACAGACAGACAGACAGACAGACAGACAGACAGACAGACAGATAGATAGATGTGTAACTATCTTTATATTTAACCCCACCACTCCTTGACATTAAGACATAGGTATTAAGACTAACAAATTTGTTTTCTACAAAAGTATAGAGTAACCCATCAGATTAATGTAAAATTGTTTTTATTATAACTGTGCATCGAATAAAAAAACAGTTATTTGGTTAAGACGTACTTACTTCCCTTTACCTCCAAGTCTACTTTGCCTTTCGTCATCTTCCAATGTCGATAACAAAAATGAATACTAGACAAAATACAAGGGATAAACCTTTGAAGATGGGCTGCTTGTGGCTGAAGTTTAATAATTGAAACAAGTAAAATCATGAAAGAATTATACTCACTTATCCTTGGACTTAATGATATTTAAGATTGTTTTCAAGTCAGGTCTATCGTCTGGATTTTCCCTCCAACATTTTTGTATCAATTCGCAAAAAAATTCGGACGGTGTCTCCAAAGTGGGGCGAAATGGAGGTTTCAGACCAGCTTCAACTCTGCTTACGATTTCTATATAAAATTAAAGTTAAATATAACTTGTACTTATTTCATCGATAGACTTCGAAGTTGAAATCATAAATCAGAGATAAATGGATGGAAGAACATTCTGCAATCATGTGGTTGCGAGTTTGAACAAATGTCTATGTTCCAGGGTCCCGAGCTGTCAAATGCCTTGTAAGCAAGTTTAATAGACGGGAAGGCTTGAACTGCGTGGAAACCGACGTGTGTGTGTGTATACACACACACACACACACACACACACACACACACACACACACACATATATATATATATATATATATATATATATATATATATATATGTATGCATGTATGTATGTATGTTTGTATATAAGGAGTGTCTTTGCATTTTCTCTCCTACCATTTTACAATTGGAGAGGGTTGGTTTGTGTCCGAGAGAAAGAATACTGGCCTTAAAATTAGTTCCGAGGTCCAAATGTTCGACTAGACCCTTCAAGGCCCCAAAGGGACCGACCGCAGTCCACCGACTGAAACAAGAATATAATGGTTCCTAATTTGGGTTCAAGTTAATCAATATTGAGGGGAAGCATTAGTCGATACCATCGACCCTAGTACTTGATCGGTACTGAATTTCATCAACCCAAAAGTTTGAAAGACAATGTTGACCTCGGCGAGATTTGAACCCAGAATATAAAGGGTCGAAAAAATACTGCAAGAGACTTCTTCCGATATTCTAACGATTCTACGGATCTACCTGAAGACTACCAGTGATCCTGTAGATGACATGTTAAAAAAGGTTTTGTAAAGCAATACGCTTGAGTGGTTTCTCATTATTATTCTTTACGCAGACGCGATAACTGAGAATATTTTAATGAATAGTCTTTGTAGAATAAACCAAGGAGAGTACGCTTAAGTATTCTAGATATTCTATTACAGTGTTGATGCCTAAACGTTTGCATCCAGTTCACCTGGAAAATTAACGATTTAACTCCTCATACGAATAGGAAAGGAAAATCCAGTTTAAATGTATAGTAAATTGCAATTTATAAACAAGTAGATTTGTGGATCTTTTAGATAAAAAAAAAAACTTAGTCTTTATTTTGTGATTTGAGAAGCCATACTTAATTCTTGTCTTTTCCCAAACTTGTGAAAGAAACTGAGCTTTGTATCGCAGCTTAATAGAGTGTTTGTCAAATATACAACATAACAGTAAAGTGGCAGAAGCTATGAGGGCGACGGCAAAAATGTCATAGTTCTTTCTGTTCCAAGTTCAAATGCAGCCAAATATAATTTCGCCTTTTGGTCTTCACGTATCGATAAAATAAAAGTACCACTCAACTATTAGGGTCTATAAAAGCACGAAATACAAAGACTCCGTTATCTTAAGAAGTAACCAATACATGTTCGTGATGCATCTTGATATTGTGATGATTCCTTGGTAGCTTGATATTTCATTTATGCAACTCAGTTTCATATATAATATGAATTTTACAGTTGGCGCCTTGTCATTTAGCCCAGTGTCTCTCTAATTTCAACGTGCTTCGTACTGAAACTCTCACGCTAACAGACACCCAAACACGCACACGTGGCAAAAACAAAAAAAAAACTACTTTTAGAGAATTTGAAAAGATTTGATAATATACCTTCTTCAGTTAAAGTCGAACTTTCAGATTCAAATGGGAGACACTCATAAAGTATTTCCTGCATAATGATGCCTACTGAATAGACATCGCCTTTCTGTGAGCCTCGTGCTGGCATCGAAGATCTGAGATGTTCTGGAGCTCGCCATAGCAGTTCTGAAATTACAACATTTTGATTTAGACAAAAAACTTTTCATGCTGTTGTAACTCAGTAAACTTCAACATAGCACTTAAAAATTGTAATGAAATTATCTGATATATCTGAGACAAAGATGAACTGAATAAAAACAAGCTTAAAACGTTTCTATTTTCTGCTTCACTAGTAACAAATTATGGAGAATAATAATATTGAGTAAGAGAAAATTGGGAATTAGAATTGTTATTGTTGTCCAGTCTCCGAGTCAGCTCTGGTGGAGCCTTCTTCTGACTCGAATAGCTAGACGCAATCCATACAACTGTTTTTCACATTATTCCATGCCTCCTGTCAGCTGAGGACCACACTACATACTCCAGCATGTAATGAGGGATCGTATAAAGTGTAGTGTTACAGTCTGTACGTTTCACTATAAACACTATGCAGTCTACCTTCTTTTCTTTGCGTTCGCATATTCTAACGATGTCGACACAGCGGTGGGCAAAGAGCATTTGGTCCGAGTGCACAGATGCTTTTGCTTTTCAAACGCATTGGCGGCAGAATGAAGCGAAATAATTACAAGTAATTGACCTCAAATCGAGAACTCGGAAACATTACTAACGTATTATGTTCGAGATTACACACACACACACACACATACACACACACACACACACACACATATATATATATATATATATATATATATATATATATATTCTCATTCTCATTACTGCTTGTACTGACTAACGTTTCGTTCTGAAGCTTGCGTATATTGAGTTCTACACTAGGTTATTTGTCGTGCAATGCCTAAACAAGATCATATATATATATATATATATATATCAACTAATAAAGAATTTAATCGTCGGCGAAACACTTACGAAAAATCCATAGAAATACAATTAAAGGTATGAGATAAAACACGAACTGACATGAAATGTTTATTTTTTTATAATGATGGTCATATTTATTGGCTATCAGGAGTTGTCATGGCCGTGTGATTAAGAATTTCGCTTCTAAGTTTGATGCCATTTAGCAGTGCCTCGGGAACGTATCTTCTAGCATAGCCCAAGGTTAAACAATGCCTTGTGAGAAAAATTATATAACAGAGACTGTGCAAAACCTTATTGTTCTATATATGTTTGGCTGTGTGTGTATGTGTGTGTGTGTGGCAGAAATATGTACAAATCGGCGGGAAAATTATGGATAAAGCAGCTACATCGAGCAAAAAAGACTAACTTTTGTATTCCTCACTGAACTTTGGAGGGGAGATATTCTGTTTATAGAGCTGACCAAGTCCATAGTCAGAGACCTTTAATACGAAGCGTCCATCAATAACACAGTTGGAAGAGGTTAACCGTCCGTGCGACTTTATATCGGAATCGTGCAGAAAGATCATTCCCTTAATGAAAAAACAAAAAGAAAAAAAGCATTATTCGGTATCGAAATTTTTGTAGCTCTAATTAATGGAACTGTTGTGTCAGTGATCAGGCCGCAATTTGAGCAACGAAAGTTAGATGCAAAATTTGAAGAAATTGGGTTGAGAATGATAAACCATGATCAAGCTACTAACCAGCATAGATGCTGTCTAGGAAGTATTTGATAAGAATACAAAAAAAAATCGCTAAAGCATTCATCTGCTGAACTAAATATTTTGTTAGCAACAGAGCATAAGTTTCTGAAAGTGTAATTAAAGAGCATATTGGTGGTTCAAATATTACAGCAAAACTGGATTTTTGCCAACAGACAATGGCAAAAATTGCCAATACCTGTGAATCTTTAGCGATCATTTATCTTTTACTTGTTTCAGTCATTGGATTACAGCCATGCTGTAATCCAATGACTGAAACGCCTCGAATATTTGCAATTAAAAAATGTCTAGTTCTTATTCTATAGGTCGCTTTTGCCGAACCACTAAGTAAACGTAAACAAAGCAATTCCTGTTGCCAAGCGGTAGGGAGACAAACACACACATACACACACATACACACACACACATACACACACACATACACACACACACATACACACACACACATATATACATACACACATACACACACACACTCACAAACACATACAACGAGCTTCCACACAATTTTTACCTACCAAATTCAGTCACAGGGCTTTAGTCGTCTCACAATGCTTTGAGCACTTGTAGAAGATATTTGCTCGAAGTGCCACGCAATCAGCATTTTCTGATGGAATAATTTTCAACATTTGGGCAAAAGTGAATCACCATAATCGTTGAATTTGTGGTGGGGAAAATAACCTTCAAAATGTCTAGCAACGTGAATAAACCTATCCAACCATCAATGTTTACTTCATTCTCAGAAATTCACTAAAAATCGCTCTCTTCTTTAAAAAAAAAAAATGCAACAGCTTGTGGTTAATGTTGCAGAATTTCCTCATATCTAAACAAAGATTGTTCAATCTTGTAGATAGTATCTTCTTTCGTTAAACTGGAGCTCTCTGCCACTTCGATTTGAATGGACGTGCGGTGCTTTTTGAAAGACGCTTTTTCCAGACAAGTAATTCTATAGAGCCAGCTGGACCAATTGCTTGATCACCCATTTCGTCCGATCAGACATTATTGGACTATTTTTATGGAATCGTGTAAGCAGTTGCATACTCATCGAAGCCACGTTATTTAGGTGAGCTGAGAATCAGGACCTTAGACACATTCCATAAAATCACTGAACTGCTACAACAGAATGTCTTTGCCTATTTGGAAGAACTGGTTCGCAAAATGTGTCAAGAAACATGGAAGCCATGTTGGATGTATAGCATAAAATCTGTAAAAAAATTTACTACGGTGTAATTCTGTCAAATGCACGTCCAAATTTATTAACGCTTAAAGTTGTACAAGAACTTCTTTAAATATCTTGTCTATTAAATAAAACCGTGTTGAACTTACCTTCACAAGATCTTTGATGAAAGAAATACGCAAATCTTGATCCAATGTGACTGTTTCGTTAGCAAAAAGATCCTATTGCAATTGAGAAAGATAGTGAGTAAGGGTCTTTTTATATATAATCATAAACAACTGAGATTATATATATATAAATGTATTTCGTTGCTATAAATAACAGAGAAGTTTCTTCGGTCGGTGTGTTAAAGATTATCATTGATTCCTGCTATTAAGGCTGATCAAAGCGTAGTTCTCAACTAGTTTCTTTAAGTTAAAGATTGCGATTATCTTCAATTTCATTCTGTATCAATAATTTCTAGCCTTAATTCTAATGCTAGAAATATAGATAATTAAATTATAGCATTAATTTGAGTTAAAGAGTCGATACTTCGTATAGTATTAAAAACGATGGGCAACTTCTTTGTAAAAATGACGTCAACTGTATAGTTTTAGATTAAATGTATGCTGTCAGCGAACGGCATCAGCAAGCAACGATCTTTTACAATCCCGACTAGAACACTGATATTTCACTTTGCTTTCAAGAACTTCCATTTTCACTTCTCTTTTCTATTCAGTTAGTTATTTCTGAGGTTATCACTAAGGTGATCGGGGAATATTGTACCAGTTTTTAGTTTCCCCTTTCTAGGCTGCAAGCTCAGGCACCATCACGGTAGACTTTGCATCTGCTTTTGCTTGTTGAATGATCATTTGATTACAGTCTTTATCCAACTAAATCTAAGCTTTGTACCTCAAAAAAAAAACGACCTAAGGGGCGAGCCATTTTCAAAAAATAAAATCAAATCTCCCTCAAATCACTTTACTGTTCTAAAAAAGAAAGGCCATATTAGATACTTTAATCTTGGACCGAACTTGTACGCAACAACATCAGAAATATAACTTACATGAAGACTGCCTTTGTTACAGTATTCATTCAATATTAACACTGCACTTTTTTCAATACAGGCGCCAACAAAATGAACCAGGTTTTGGTGGTGTGTTCGGCGAATCTGAGCAAGTAGATAGTAAAATATATTTAACTAAAACTGTAATTACAGAAATATTCTTCAATGAAATTCAAGTATTTTTCATTAGATTATTAATAATCTTCAGGTCTTGTGCCAAAATTTGAAACAATTATGAATAACATTCTGCTAAACTAAAATATTTCTAGATAAAATTGCAATATAATTCGTCTAAATTAAAATAAATATGACTGAAGTAATAATAAAATCCACCTTAACTGAAACACAATTCGTTGAACTTCTCCCAGAATAAAATATTTATATTAAATGGTAATATAATTCTGCTGAACGTAAATTCAGTAATATCTTTCATCGAAATACGCTTTAACTAGCAGTTAATATACTCAGATGATATTAGACATTAACAGAACCAATTTGAGGATGAAAAAACGATTAGGAACTTTGACTGGTTCAGATATACATATACATATATATATATATATATATATATATATATATATATATATATATATATATATATATATATATATATATATATATATATATATATATATTGCTTGTCGAGTAATCGTGTTGCATATCACAGTATAGATGTGCTTTCAAATCAGTCCGTCTCAAACTGATGTACGTCATTCTATTCTTTCTGTTTCAGTATTTTCATTTTCATTTTTTAAGGTGCTTTTTTTTTTACTAGAGTTTTCTTTTTTTAATTTCTACCAGATAATTTACTCGGCTATGTAGCTAATATACTTCTTTTAAAAACAATGTATACCAGCATGATAGAAATATTTATTTGCGAAATGAGGAGACAAATATATACATACTATTCTTAAACAAGAATATAATTGATAATGACTTCGAAGTTTTGGTCAGTTAAGCCATCTTCGGATGATGGCTTAAATGGCTGAAACTTCGAAGTCACTGTCA
>NC_142934.1:76851612-76854112 GCF_046866305.1 Octopus bimaculoides | reverse complement strand
TACTGTTGGTAAAACACTAGCGATGTCAGCAGCAGCAAAAGACAAAAAACTGCAGAAAACAGGATATAAAGTCTTGCAGTATTTAGTTGCATCATTTTGCATTTTGCAGAGTTCGAATTCTGCCTAACTAGACTTTGCTTCGTATCCTTCCAGATTCGCCAAAATAGATCCCAGTCACGTACTACAAAGTAATCAACTCTGCCCAGTCACTCAAAATTTGACCGCGTGTGTCCATGTTAGAAATCAGTCTAACAGCTGCAGCATGTCTTCCTCTACAAACATATGATTGCCACCCAGTTTTGTAAATTTTCACACCACTTTCTTACAAAGGCTTAAATTATTTTTTTTTAATCAGTTTATAATTAAATATGGAGGGCTAACGAAGGTTAAAAATAATTCTTTTACCTCATTTAATTCCTTAATCAGAGGTTTGCTTAAAACAACATCTAGAAAAGGTAATCTTTTCACTGCCACAGGAGCTCCCTGCAAAAGAATACGAAAATGAAAAGTATGAAATAACTCAATGGGTCGATGGTTCGATCACGAAGGTCCTGGGCTCTCGTATTATGTCAAGTGCAAATTCATAAGGTGGACTTCTTACTATTTATTCAAGAGAGGCAGGACAGTGCTCATGAAGAACGACTTCTAAAGTTAATGGAATATTATGCTAACATAATAATTCATCATTGGTTAATATAAATGAATATGAGATATCGACTATAATTAGATGATCTAATAGACTTTAAAGGGAGACATAAATGTGAAAAAAGATATATTAAATACACAAAGAAACTTATCAATTTTTTTACTTCCACCAATTAAAAATTATATATTTTTTTTCCGTTACTTTCACGGATTTCCATGACTCTCTACCACCATTCGGTCCCATTATTATGAATTCGAATTGGGAGCTTGAATCATAGTAAATCTTTCATTAGATGATTATACAACCATGGACGCCACCCCTTTGAACGCGTTGCAGTTACTCTCTTGATAGAGCTTGATGGTCCAGACCATTGATCTTCTAAGATTACTCTGACTAGCATCAATGTAAGAAGCTCTTCCGCTACCTCTTCAGAATCCGCCATGTTGCAGCCCCATGACTGCCGTATCCCTTGCAGGGTGGCTGAACGGGTGCTGTGCCTTGTCAAAGGGCTGCTTGTAACAAAGCAGGGCACGGTCGTAACTCCTTGAGGTATTTTCAGAATGCCCGCATATAAATATTTATAATATTTACACTATAAAATCGAACTTAGGACTACCGACCAACGAACGACCAATCACTTTTTAAAGTGCTTTTGCACTGTAAGACATATATGTTTCAATAAATCCCCTCATTTGAGTGCCAGTGAGTTGAAAAAGAAAGACACGATCGATAGTGTAGACCTTAATACACTTACGGTTAACTAAGAAGTTAGACAACAACAGAAACACAATTTAGAATTATGTTCACACCTAGTTACAATTCGCTCTTTGTTTACACTGAAATTGAAATTCAGTTATGTATATAAAAAATAGGTGTTACCTTGTAAATAGCTGTCTGAATAAATATTTGATTTTCTGAGACAATTGAAGCTATTTTCGATTTGGATGACTGAGCACTGATCTGGAAAAAAAAACAGAATCAGGAAAGAAAAAAAAATGAGAATATTCTCTGACCTATTGAAATAGTTGAGAAGAGAATAAGAGTGCCTTTATATGTTTATGAGTTTTATCGTGTGTGCAATTTATAAGTACATTTGTTCATATGACTGTGTTCATGCTTCTATATGTCTGCTTGTTTGTTTGTGAATGTTTTCGCATATGTGAGAGTACGTGTACTTGTGTTTGATTGTGTATGCGTGCGTACTGATGACGTGCACGTGCTTGTGGCGACGCATAATGTTATGATGTGTGTATGGGCATGCAACGTAATAATGGATGCTACATGTATATGTGAGAGTGTGCCCACGCGCCCTTTAGATGAAACATTGATAAAGGTCTTTTTAAAGAAATCTGTATTTTATTTTAGCTTATATGAGAGATCTCGATAAGAGTAATCTATCCATGTAACTTATATGCAAACATATTCCGTAGAAAAAATGTAGGAGTGGCTGTGTGGTAAGCACAGGCGCAGGAGTGGCTGTGGTAGATAGCTTGCTTACCAACCACATGGTTCCGAGTTCATTCCCACTGCGTGGCACCTTGGGCAAGAGTCTTCTACTATAGCCTCGAGCTGTCAAAGCTTTGTTAGTGGATCTGGTAGACGGAAACTGAAAGAAGCCCGTCGTATATATGTATGTATGTGTGTGTATATGTTTGTATGTCTGTGTTTTCCCTCCCCCCTCCCACCAATATCGCTTGACAACTGATGGTGGTGCGTTTACGTCCCTGTAACTTAGCGGTTTGGCAAAAGAGACCGATAGAATAAGTACTAGACTTCCAAAGAATAAGTCCTGGGGTCGATTTACTCGACTAAAGGCGATGCTCCAGCATGGCCGCAGTCAAATGACTGAAACAA